>NC_060172.1:34678455-34683286 GCF_021292245.1 Micropterus dolomieu
GAAGGTTTACCTTCCAACAAGACAATGACCCTAAGCGCACCGCTAAAATAACGAAGGAGTGGCTTCACAACAACTCCGTGGCTGTTCTTGAATGGCCCAGCCAGAGCCCTGACTTAAACCCAATTGAGCATCTCTGGAGAGACCTGAAAATGGCTGTCCACCAACGTTTACCATCCAACCTGACAGAACTGGAGAGGATCTGCAAGGAGGAATGGCAGAGGATACCCAAATCCAGATGTGAAAAACTTGTTGCATCTTTCCCAAAACGACTCATGGCTGTATTAGATCAAAAGGGTGCTTCTACTAAATACTGAGCAAAGGGTCTGAATACTTATGACCATGTGATATTTCAGTTTTTCTTTTTTAATAAATTTGCAAAAATTTCTACATTTCTGTTTTTTTCTGTCAAGATGGGGTGCTGAGTGTACATTACTGAGAAATAAAATGAACTTTTTTGATTTTTGGAAAATGGCTGCAATGAAACAAAGAGTGAAAAATTTAAAGGGGTCTGAATACTTTCCGTACCCACTGTATATAGTCTAGACCTTCTCTTTTATGAAAAGTGCTCAGAGATAACTGTTGTTGTGATTTGGCGCTATATAAATAAAATTGAATAGTTATTTTAATGCAGCAATTTTTTCGTCACCCTTTATTGGGTTGCTTGTTTTGACAGACCTTGCATAAAGTGCATGTTTTTTGTTTAATAATTTGCTGCATGTGCGTTTCTCTTGTTGGTCCAAACAGATTTTTCTTTCTGTGAGAGACGCATTGTGTTTTCCTGCCGTACAGAGAATATGGAGTCTCCAGGGAGTGAAGAGCGGGACAGTGGCCCGGAGGGCAATGTGCCACCTGCCCAAGCCCCTGCTCCCCCGGATCCAGGGTCCCTGGCAGCAATGAAGAGGTCCAGAAAACGGAAGTGGGCTGAGCAGGACCAGTTCTGTGACCCCAGGGTGGACCTTATGCAGATATGCGTAAGACCATCGAATGCATGGCTGCAACTCAGCACCGCATTTTGGATATGCCACACCGGCCTCCTCCATGTTTGCCTCCACATCCTGATGTTGCTCGTTGCCTCAGATAATCTGGATAAGACCGGGATCTCTGGCTGTGGCTCCTCTGGGCAGGTGGAAGCCTATGATGAGGGAGATGAGTTTGGTAATGACTCCCAGATGGCTGAGTCTGGTGATTTTTCTGTTGAGGCTCTACTCTCACGAGCAGCAACAGCAGCGGGTCTTCCTCCCCCCCTCTTCCCCACTGAAAGCATCTTCACTGGATCGGGACCCCAGGGGCCAGAGGCAGGTTGCTCTGCCGGTGTACCCTGATTTTGTTAACATCTCCAGAGGTCCTGGGCCCAACCCAGGGAGGCTTCTGCACCCCGCTCCGCCCTCAACATTCTCGATGGTGCTGCAGAGCATGGGCTGGATGGCACAACAAAAGTGGGCCAGACTTTTGCGCTGCTGGTTGGAGCCCAGAGATGGGGACTCGAGTTAGAGACTCGGACTCGAGTGCGACTTAAGTCGCACACACAGTGACTTCACACAGTCCATTTGCCAGCCAGCGCTGTCGCGGCATGTGGCTCGGGGGCCTTTGGAGAGGTGTGGCGGTCTCCATCAGCCTCGTTTTGTGGAGCAGCGCTCCTCCCACAGTTCGGGGACTGTGAGGCAGGGGCCTCCCCAGTAACAGACTCGGGGCCGCCAGCGTTTTCGCCTCCAGTCTTGGGAGCACACTGATCGTGGGGCCTCTGGGCCCCGCCAGCGCTCCTGAGGGGGCGCATCCCCTGACGCCAGCTTTTTCCCCGCCCATCTTCAGGCTTGGCGTCAGTGCATCTCTTGCCCCTGGGTGGTCAGTACTCTGGAGTTTGTGTACTGCCTGCAGTTCAAGGTCCACTCGCCTCGGTTCCAAGGGGTTTTGGAGACAAAGGTAAGAGACAAATCTCGTTCTGCCATTCTGGCCAGCGAGATTTCTGTCTTACTACAGAAAGGTGCAATACAACCTCTGTCTCCAGAGGAAATGAGACAGGAGTTTTACTTTGATTATTTCCTCGTCCCCAAGAGGACCGTACGGTTCTGCCCGATTCTAGATTTGTGGAGACTGAACCGGTATCTCAAAGTCCTCCCCTTTCGGATGCTCAAGTTGGGGGCTCTGTTTCAGGCCATAAGAGCAGGCAACTGGTTCATGACAATGGACCTTTGAGATGCCTATTTTCACATTCCCATCAGTCCACATCACAGGAAGTTCCTCAGGTTTGCTTTTCAAGGGAGGGTATTCGAGTACACCGTCCTTCTGTACTCTGTCCCTATCGCCGTGAACATTCACGAAGTGCGTGGATGCTGCACTTATTCCTCTGCGGCGGCGAGGCATTCCGGTGTTCAACTATCTGGACGATTGGCTGGTGTGTGCTCCCTCAGAAGCACTGGCGCTGAGTCACACAGACGCTGTGCTGATACATCTGACTTCACTTGGGTTGCAGCTGAATGTCAAAGAGTCTGAATTCTGGTCCCAACCAGAATTGTCACTTCCTCCCAATCATGCTGGAAAGGCAGGTCATGATCAGAATAAACAGCACGGCAGTGGTGTCTTACATCAACCGTCAGGTCGGGCTGAAGTCCCTGTGTTTGCATGCCAGAGCGCGATGGCTGCTCTTGTGGGCTCGGTCCAAAGGTCTGCTCCTCAGGGCCTTTTATCTTCTCAGCCTGCGAAATACAGCAGAAGATCTGCTGTCACGGGGGGGTCACCACCCTGACGAGTGGCGCTTACACCCAGAAATGGTGGGCCAAATATGGCGCTTTGGTCACGCAGAGGTGGACCTCTTTGCCACAGCAGAGAACACCCACTGTCATCTGTGGGCTGCAGTGTGTGACCCTGATGCTTCATGTTTGGCGCTTGAGCGGCAGCATTTGCACACACTTGGCCTAGATAGCGACATGGTGAACACCTTGCAGGTTTCATGGACCCCCTCTACACGGCTACAGTATGGCTGGAAGTGGAAGGTGTTTCAGGAATGGTGTCAAGTTGGGGGGCACAATCCTTTAACTTGTGGCATCCCTGTGATTCTGTCCTTTATCCAGCACCTTTTTTACCTGTGACGAGCAGAGTCTACCATTAGGGGCTGCCTGGCAGCAATTTCAACTTCATGTGAAGTGTGATGGGTTGTCCCCCGGAGCACATCCCCTGGTGGCTCAGTTTTTGAGGGGGGTGAGGCGAAGTCGTCCACCTCGGACACGTCTGCTACCTTTTGTGGGACCTCCAACTGGTTCTCAGGGCTCTCTGTCTGCCCCCCTTCGAGCCACTGTCCAGCCTTACCCTTCAGCTTCTGTGTTGGAAGACGGGCCCTGGAAGAAGTTTTTCTTCTGGCTATTACCTCAGCCAAGCGGGTGAGCGAGTTGAACACCCTCACCGTGCATGAAGCGTGTCTCTGTTTTGAGGAGGGGGACAGGGCTGTCCGCCTTCTGCCCAACCCTGCTTTTCAGCCCAGGGTCTGCTGGACGCTTTCTCTACTCCACCACACCTTACAGCAGAAGCTGAGAGGCTTCATAATTTGTGCCCTGTGAGGGCCCTTAGGTGTTACTTGGACCGCACAGTCTCTTCGCACCTATGACAGGCTTTTTGTTTCATATGGTAACGCCTCGCTGGACAGGCCTGTTTCCAAGCAACATTTGGCTTATTGGATAGTGGATCTGATTGCCAGGGTCTATATGCAGGTCGGGGTTGATCCCCCTTCGAGGGATGTGGCACACTCTACCAGGGGAATGGCCGTTTCCTGGGCTGTGTTTCGGGGGGCACCCTTGGAGGAGGTTTACGCTGCTTCTGGCTGGGCTTCCACATCAACCTTCACCAGGTTTTATAGGTTGAACCTGGCTTTGTCTGCAGTCCCCCCCCCCCCTCGGTACTTAGGGTGGCTGCAACTGCTTAAGTTTCTTATTTATTAGTTCCCTGTCCGGGTCGTCTTTTGTTTATGGTTGTTGTGATATATTCAATCTGGAGGGATATATTCTGTTCTCATGACTTTTCAGTTATTGACAATAAGAAAACCGTGTTTACATACGTAAACATTCGATTCTATTGGTGGAGCCCTAGGGGCTGGGTGCATCTGCTGACTCCCTAGGGCTGAGGGGCTGTTGCTGCTGCTGCTGTCGCGGGGTGATTGCTGTCTCTTTTCTTTGGGGATGGTGGGGGTTTGTGTGTGGGATGCTTCGCTGCTAGGGAGGGAAGGGCGCGGGGGTGGGGGTCTTCTGGCCTGACCTGGCCTGAGTGGCATTGCCTCCTGGGTGTAGGCGGACCTTCGGGTCTGGGCTGTTGGGCCGTTCTGTCCTTGGGCGGGGTCCTTGCTGCTCCGGACATGCTCCCTTGTAGGGGGGGGGTGGCGAGGGTTGTGCCAGCTCCGATGGCCTGGTGGTGCTCGGAGTGCTCCTGATTGTGAGGGAACGGTGAGGTGGGGGGGTGGCAGTGGGGCGATGGACGGGGATTGTTGGACTTTGGGTTGGGGCTGCACTGACCTGCCTCGTGTCCTACCCCTGGAGCACCGGGCGTCGGGGGTGCTGTGGGGTTGGTGACGGCCTTGCCTGATCTGGGGTGGGGTGGGGGGGGTCGGGGCTCCCCTGGCGTGGGGGCCCGCTCTTGACCTAGGGTTCTGGGGACTTGGGCTTGTGGCCTTTGCTCATTTCTGGGCGGGTGGTGTGTCCCTGGGCCCGAGGTGAGGCTCCCGCTGCTTCCCCCTGCCAGCTCTCTCACAGTGGGGGCATTCGGGAGTCTCTGGGGCGCATGGCCGGCATTGTCGGGGTAGGTTTTGGTGCTCTTCCTTGGGGGTTCTTGACTGGGGGGGCTGGGCCCC
>NC_060172.1:34683306-34698479 GCF_021292245.1 Micropterus dolomieu
CTTGACCTAGGGTTCTGGGGACTTGGGCTTGTGGCCTTTGCTCATTTCTGGGCGGGTGGTGTGTCCCTGGGCCTGGGGGCCCGTTGTCTCCTCTCCTCACCTGGGACCTCTTCGGCAGAGGTGAGGCTCCCGCTGCTTCCCCCTGCCAGCTCTCTCACAGTGGGGGCATTCGGGAGTCTCTGGGGCGCATGGCCGGCATTGTCGGGGTAGGTTTTGGTGCTCTTCCTTGGGGGTTCTTGACTGGGGGGGCTGGGCCCCCGTCCGGGGATGAGATCGGCCTCGGGGGCTGATGGCACTGCCTGCACTGTGGGGAAGGATGCCTCTGGCTGGACTGGGGGACCGTTGGCCTGGTTCTCCCGCGTTATCGCTCCCTGGCGGCAGGGAGTTTCCCGGCACGGCTTTCTGCTGTTCTGGGACATGCGGTCTGGGGTCCTTTGCACTTTGGGGGATCGCAGGGTGCCCTGGCTTCTGGGGGTGGGGGTCTCTGCGCGGGTTGATCCGATTGCGGTTTGGTGGGCTGTGGTGGGATTGTGGGGCAATTGTCAATGCATCTTGATGCATTGTGCTTTTTCCCTGGGCAGGGTCTCTGAATGGCTGCTGGGCGTTTAGTTTGTGCATTGGAGTCCGGGGGAGGCATTTCCTCGTTGGCTTGGAGGGACCAGTTTGCGTCCCCGTTTTGCTTCGTTGGCCTCGGATCCATGCTTCCCCATTTCTCTGTCGGCCAGTTGTTGGACCCCTCTGGATGCTGAGGTATATAGTTAGTTTTCGGGATGTGCAGTGTGGGTGCGGGACAGGGCTGTGCTCCGGTTTGTTCTGGGTTTGTGCCTGGAGTTCTCGGCCCTTGACGGGTGGGTGGGTTGTTGGTGGCATGCAGCTGAGCTAGTTGTTGCTGGTTTGGCTGGTGTTGCACGGCGGCCGGGGGGCGTGCTGGGCATGGGGGATGTCGGCTGGCGCCGGCGACCTTAGTTTTTTCCGGCGGTTGGGGAGACGGCGGACTTTTATTGGCGGGTGCACGGTGACCTGTGCGGCGCGTTTGCTGCCGGGCTGGGACTTGCTGCTGGTCTTTCTCTCCACTGGTTTTAGCTGTTGTGTTGTTCCGTTTGCTCTCTCTCGTTTGCCCGACCTCGCACACGGGATTCGCGGGGGGCCGCTGGGCATTGGGTGTCGCCGTGCTCACGCAGTGTGCACGTTGGGCTCGTCACTTGTGCATTGGTGTTGATGATTGAGTGGCATTTTGGCATTTTGGTTGTTCGCTGCGCGGCGGTGGGGTGCTGGGTGGGGGGGGAGCACTGGTCTATGTTGTGTACGCGCCGCAGTCAGTCCAGGCGCTGCCCTTCCGCGGGTTACGCTTTTTGCGTTCTGTCGGCATTACGTTGTCAACTGGCATTTGGGTCGGGGTCTTCCGCGTTTGCATCGCGGTGCATCTGGGAGTCTTTGTTTTTTTTTTGATTGATTTATTCTTTTTCTTTCTCCCACCCCTATTGGCTACTGGGGTTCTTGCCTGCCTGTTGCTGGGGTAGGTGTGGCACAGTCGTGGCATCCGACTCTCACTAACAACTACATTCTTTAACAGGCTTATGCGCACACACATGTACACATACACATACAGACACATTCACCCACACGCACACAGACACAATCAGTCTCACACATAGACACAAACAAATTTAGGTTGTCCCTGGTAGAATTATTCCTGTTGCTTTTCTTTCAGTTACTTATTTAAATTAATTGTTATTATTCCAGCTCTTGTGGCTGTGCTGTGCTGCTTATTTAGTATGCTGGACTGTTTCTTGTTTTCATTTTTCTCTTAGTTGTCATACTATGTCAGCTGTTTATTGCTGCTGTTCGGCTGGTTGTCTTTTACTATTATTATTTTTATTGTTTGTTTTTGTTTGTGTTTGTTTGTTGTTGTTTTTCTCCTCCCCAAGCCCCCCTCTCTGTTCTATTGCAGGTTTCGTTGCTTACTGCAATTGGTGTTTCCCACTGCTTTTCCCTGTTGTCCCCACCTTCCATCCCCATTTCCCCCCTTCTCTTACAGGTCTTGTCCTTTCTCTTTGCTGTCTGTTTGTGCCCCCCCATCCCGTGTCTGCCCCCCTGTCCGGCCAGGTGACAAATCAATACATAATTAAATAAATAATAAAACAGACAAAGGAGTATATTAATACTCTCTTGTTAAAGTAAAATCTGTCTGGCACAATATGGTATCCAGGTCATCATACTCTATACCAGGCTGCTGGGCAGGACAGGTTTAAAAAAAAACAACAAAAAAACAAAATGTAATGCTGGAACATCTTAAAAGAAAGCACGCTGGCTCTCTTGAAGATTCGTCTCGGTAAGCTTACGTTACGTTAGTAAGCTAGCTAGCTTACTGTTGAAAGCCATGTTTATGTTCTTCATGTTATGAGCTATAACATTTTCAATATATTTTGTCTTGTTGACTTGTTAGCGGATACAGTTCTTTACACAACAGTCCAGTTCACATTCTAATGTGCCCTAACTTCACAATCATAAATGTTCAAGCCGATATTTAACGTTACGGTTCGAACTTGACGTTTGGTAAAAAGTGACAGCACTTGGTTCATTTGAGGCGCCGGCTAATACGGCGCAGACGAACTTAAAATAAATCACATAGTTTTGTGAGTTGTTGTGGTAGAGGAACCTTTATAAACTTTGTGAAATGCTGTCTATAATATTTTTTATTATCTGTCCCCTCTTGTAAATTCGGCTAGTTAATCCTTTCTTTAATAAAAATATTGTGGTTTTTTGCCTCTGTGTGTTGCAGTACTGGCATGTAACTGTAAGTTACTGTGACTAAACAAATGATATGCCTTGTTTACAGCAGATCAGCTGCACAGACAGTTCTTGTATTATATCATTTACTTCCCACCTATCTTGCGTTCATTTTTTACGCAGTTCATGTCATTAGAGGCCCGTTTCGTTCAGCCTTGCTTGATACATGTTGTGTAAGCTAAAAACAAATACCTGTAGGCTATAATGTTATGTTCTGTATAGACCAACAGCACATTGTAGGCTACGGATTGTGTTAATTTATTATATTTATTATTTATTTAGAACCGATTTTAATATCTACACAGGATTCTAGAACCAAGAACAAAAAATTACTTGAGTGTGTTTTTTAATGGAGTATTGTAGTTTAAAAGAGTAATATTACTCTATTGCCTGACACATCTTATTTTTATATCAAATGCAGACCAAAGAGGACCTGTGCCAATAATGCTACCATGGATGGCTTTCTTCAAAGGAAGCAGACTTGTTCTCCCGAGCAACCGACTGCCCTCACTGAATCAGTCCTAACCATGCTGGTCAAGGATATGAGACCACTGTCCACGGTTGATGGTGAAGGGTTTCAAGAAATGATTAGGCAGTTCAACCCGGAATACATCCTTCCATCCAGAACTCATTTGAGTTCACTCACTAACATTTATGAAGGTACAAGTGATTCACTCACATGCATGCACACACAGAATAGAAATTTGTATTTGATATAATGACAAAATTCATGAAGAAATAATATTAATATAATTAATTACATTAATAATTTAATCTTGATGAAAGTATAACATGGCGGCAATACTGTAAATAAAAATCTAAAACTGATGTGTTGAATGTTTACTGTATACACTGGGTGTTATATGGGTCTTTGCAGTTTGCATTTCAAAATGTTAAATCACTTCTGATGTCTTTAAGGTAAAGGGGACCATTGAAGAAGTCAGAAGCTCCCTCACACTGACAGCTGATCTCTGGACTAGCCATGCAGCAGAGGCATACGTTGGTGTCTCCTGCCATTTCATCAGTGAACATTGTCAAATGAAGACTTGCCTTTCCTCAAGAGGAGAGGCATTCTGGTGTAAACATAATGACATGGCTGGAGGAGGTGGTAGCGATGTTTGACATCTTGCCTACCAAAATCAAAGCAGTAGTTCATGACAATGGGTCCAATATGGTGGTAGCAATGCAAATGCTGGAAGAAAAACACGGTTGGGCCTCTGTCCATTGCACTAGGCACACACTCCAAGAGTGTGAGTACTGCTCTCAAAGAGTCCAGTAGCATCAACAGAGCTTTAGGGGCTGCAAGAAACCTGGTAGAACACTTCAGGAGAAGCAAACTGGCCAATACAAAACTTAAGGAGAGACAGCAGCAAATGAACACACCACAGCATAAGCTGATCCAGGACGTCAGTACAAGATGGAACAGCACATACTACATGATAGAGAGTCTCCTCGAACAGTACTGGCCAGTTACTGCCACTCTATCCGATCCTGAGGTAACTCCAAGAGGCAAACACTACTTTGACTTGAAGCCAGATCAGTGGGCACAGCTTGAAGAGCTGACACAAGGGTTGCAGCCTTTTGAATGTGCTACCATTTATCTTAGTGGACAGGATTACACAACCGTTTCATGTCTCCCATAGCTGGTCAAAGGGCTGCAAGGTGCTGTACAAACCCTTCGTTTTGAGACAGGAAAAGCATTTCTGGCCAGTGCAGACAAATGGATAACCAAGAGATGGGGGAGTCTGACAAAAATCTCAGCAGAGACACAACCCAGTTCTTCTTTCAGCTGCCCTTGACCCCAGATTCAGAAAGCTGAAGATGGCACAAGGGTGAAAGGGACAACTTAAGTCCTTGCAATCAAAGAAGCAAAGGAGAGTGGAATACATATCAAACAACAGCAGAGGGTCAGTGTTCCAGGCCGAAGTGAAACAACAACACTGGATAACCTCCTTCAGTCTGACACAGACAGTCTCAGTGAGGAAGGAGGACCAAAACATCCAAATGGTGAGAAATGAAGTTCAGATGTACTTTGCAGAGCCAGCAATACTAAAAAAGGAAGACCCTCTCAGATGGTGGCAAGATAATGAGGGGCGTTTTCCCACACTGTCAAAGATGGCAAGATCTTTTCTGTGCATTCCTGCAACATCCACCCCATCAGAACGCATCTTCTCTGCTGCAGGGAATATCTGCTCTCATAAAAGAGCAAGCCTCTCACGAGACCATGTGGAGATGCTGACTTTTCTCCATTTCAATACAAAACTGTGACTGGCATATAGCCTAATGAAGTTGCAGCATAGTGTGTAGACCACAGTGTAAAATCACAGAATGCACATTCCTCGCCTTGACCTACTTTTTTTCATTTTGATGGATGTTTTATTTATTTAAATATGAGAAAACTGGTGTTTTATTGCTGCTACTTTGTTTATCCTTGGTTTTAAATGCAGACAGACAAATTTATACTTTATCTTTTGTATCAGCAGTGGTCAAAGATCTGACAAAATGTGGATGTTAGAAAGGTCAGTTAAATGCTATTGTCCATGACAGAACATGATTTGAGTTGATCATTCTTTTGCTAGTTGCAGCCCTATCATCTGTCTTGTTCCCTGCTAGCCCTTTCCTCCACAGTTGGCAGTCTCGTCCTTTTTGTATGATTCAAAGACTAAATTTCTAAACTTCCTAAACTTTGTGAAATTTTTTCAAATGTTTAGGATCGATAGGTATTGAAATATTGATATTTTTGACACTAGTCTATAACTTGAATAAAAAATTAAGCTGTACTATGCACCTAAACATGGATTCACATATATTTTACAGGATATCAGCAGAGAGGAAGCTCATGAGGACCAGGCTGAGCAAGTCCTGAGGATCTGTCTTCCACACAAGTGAAGAAGCTGAAGGTGCATCTGACATTGATGTGTCGATTGTTATTGAAGGGACTGAGGTACTTGACAACTGTGGAAGTGTTGCAAAGGCCTGTCTCCTGCTCATGGGCATCATTTAAGCCATGACCTTGAGTTACCCCCCAAAAACGAAGTACACTTTTGAAGTTTTTCAAAAGCTTCTTCTAGAGCTTGATGTCCTTAAGCTGTCCCCGAAAGTCCTGTCTCTGCAAAACAAGCTTATAGCTTGAGTGCATGTTTGACCCATGAGTTGTCCTTTCAAAGAGGGCGCTAAAAGGAAAATACGGCACAGTTGTTTATGTGGCCATTTGTGTATTTTCTTATTTTTCTCTCATTTTAATGATGTAATTTTTATTTTAACTTGTTGCACTGTATTAAACATGTGGCCATGTAGAGTGGCTAAGTTTTGGGGACAAAAGAAAAGAATTTAGATCAGCATTTTTAAGTTAAACCAGAGGTTCTCAACTGGTGGATCGTGGGGCCATTTTCAATGGATCATGGATGTGAGTGCAGGCATGAAAAGATCGAGGGGTGAAATATCACACTTTTTAGTGTCAAGATGCTCTGCTTTTTGTAAGATATTACTCATGATACAGAACAGATGTTTAGAACCTCCTGAAGGTTCCTGAATCATGTAAAATGTTTTTTTAGAGAGTTTGAGGTTAAAAAGCCTATCCAAAAGATAGGCTACGTATGCTCTATGCAAACAGTTCCTGAACTTGTCCTTGTGCCTTTAACAAGCTACCTCAAACCCATTTTAACAACCCTAAGATGAAATTCTGTAATCTACTCACCGATGTCGATAGAACTGAAATTTTGTCAACATTCTTGCTCTTCTGGGAGTTTGCCGAGATGTTTGTATCTCACAAAACTGCAGTGAAAGGCAACTTGGCTTCAAGCATGTCATGAATCAAAAAAATGTCTCCATACTGCTCATCTGAAGTAATCCAACTGTCCTGCAGCTTACACATTCCTAAATGTTTTGAAAAAAACATAACAAAATTGTGTTTTGGCTTTGTTTCCTCTGCTTTGCTTCCTCTGTGGTGCTGCGTGAACACAGATGGGCTGGCTGGAAGTTAGTGTGCAAGTTTGTGTGCGGCGTTGGAAGGCGCAGCAGCAGAGCAAACAAAGCTGTCAGCAAGTTTGTAATGTTTTTTACAAATGTCTTAGCGTGTGTGAACTACAGGACACTTGGATCACCTCAGACAAGCAGTAAGGAGACATTTTATTAATGTATTTTTGAACTGCAGTTGAGTGGAAAAAAGTCTTTCAAACTCACAGAAGAACACAGATGTTAACAAAATTTGACAAATGACAAAAGGGTGAGTATCTTTGGGTGTACTATACCTTGTTGTTGTTTTGCTATGCAAACTTGCTGGATGTGTTTTATTGAAAAAATTATTTTTTCCCCTTTTTTTTCAGAAAAATAAATGGATTGTTAAATTAAACAGTTGCGTCATTTTTTTTTTAAGTAATTGTTTCAATAAACAAAATCATTAAGAATAAATTTAGGCAATTTAAACAGATTAAAAAAAATATGTAAAATGTTACTTAAATAGTCCATAAATAAAAATATTTAAAAATGACCTTGAAAAGCCATTGATTTTAGGTGGGAATTTTCAGTTTGAAGCAGTCAGAGTTTAAGTAAAACTTACAAAGAATGAGAGAGTAAAATTCAATAACTATGTTATTTGCTAGTAAAAGAAACTTATGTTTGCAAGTAAAGTTTACTTGATGATTGCCCTTGTAGAATTTACTTACAATTTCTAAGTGCAAAAGCTTTCCTAGGTTTTCCCAAGTAAATAAGTGTTCTGCGTGGGATATAGAAAGATGGACTAGGAGATTTGAACTGAGATAAGGACTCATTTAATTGGTGGTTGAACTGTGGGTTTTGTATTGAGTGTTTACCGTATAATATACAGTGGTGAACTTTGTTTTTCTTGTCATCTGTTGGTGGGCCGACCTGATTACATTATATCATATTATTTAATGCCATGACTTCACTCTTACATTATCTTTGATAAAGTTATTATTGTAGGGGATTTTAATATTCATGTTGACGTTGAGAATGACAGCTTTAGTACTGCATTTATCTCTGTTAGATTCTATTATTAAGTGTTCATTAACCAACTCACCGTTTTAACCACACCCTATTAAAATTGAACATTTAATAGTGTTCCCACAGAACCCCTTTTTATCTGACCACTATTTGATAACTTTTAAGTTTCTACTGATGAACTACACGCCATTAGGCAAAGATTTCTATACGAGATGTCCGTCTGATAGTGCTGTAGCTAAATTTAAGGATGTGATTCCATGGTGTAACACATGGTAGCTCCGCTTTAATCTTGAGAAGCTGCAGAGCTGCAATCTCTATTCATTCAATTTACACTGTACATTTTTCAGCTAAACTGAGGCTTTTTGAAGACCCTTTTCTCTCTCTCCTGCCATTCACCGGTCTTGTGCAAAGTTGCGTCCATGCCTTGTTGCTGACAACTGCATGCACGTTGCGGTTCCTCGCGGGTGTAATGTTAAACGCAGATCAAACTGAAGTTATTGTTCTGGGGCCTAAGCACCTCCGTGACACATTATCTAAAGATATAGTTTCCATTTGATGGCATCGCCCTGGCCTCCAGCACCACTGTGAGGAATCTTGGAGTTATCTTTGATCAGGACATGTCGTTTAAGTCTCACATTAAGCAAATTTCAAGGACCGCCTTTTTTCACCTACGTAATATTGTGACAATCAGGAACATCCTGTCTAAACATGATGCAGAAAAACTAGTCCATGCATTTGTTACTTCTAGGCTGGATTACTGCAATTCCTTATTATCAGGCTGCTCAAATAAGTCCGTTAAGACTCTTCAGCTGATCCAGAATGCTGCAGCACGTGTTCTGACAGGAACCAGGAAAAGAGATCACATTTCTCCTGTTTTAGCTTCTCTGCATTGGCTTCCAGTAAATTCCAGAATAGAATTTAAAATCATTCTTCTTACCTACAAAGCTCTTAATGGTCAGGCACCATCTTATCTTAAAGAGCTCATAGTACCTTACTACCCCACCAGAGCACTGCGCTCCCAGAATGCAGGGTTACTTGTGGTTGGACAATGGTGGATGTCTCACAGTGGGAATTGAACCCCAGGTCTCCCACACCAAAGGCAAGCATCTTATCTATGCACCATCACCACCCCCAAACTTCTCCCCCTTTCTGGTAGTCTTGTGCTTTCTCGTCCCTCTCCTCTCTCCTCCTATCACTTCCTGCAGGTTTTCTGGCTCTGGAGCTGTGGAGTCTGGATCCATGATTGCGGGTCACCTGCTGCCCCCGTGTTCCTGCTCGACACCCTCTGCTACAACAACTATTGTTACTAGTCCTATTGTTATTATTGGTATTGTAATCATTAACATTACGATTATTATCATAAACATTAGTATAAATATCTGTACCATTTTTCATTCAGTCTGTACCAACATCACCTTTACTGTCTGTACTTCTGTGTGTATATATTGTGTAGGCTGCTCCCCCCATCCCTCCATCCCTTTCTCCCTCTTTCTGTTGCTTTTTCTCTCTCTCCCTCTCTCTCTCCCTCTCCTTCACCCCAACCGGTCGAGGCAGATGGCCGCCCACCCTGAGCCATGGTTCTGCTCGAGGTTTCTGCCTCTTTAAAGGAAGTTTTTCCTTGCCTCTGTCACCTAGTGCTGCTCTTGGTGGGAATTGTTGGGTTTCTGTAATAATAACAAGTAGCGCTATGAGATAACTGTTGTTGTGATTTGGCGCTATATAAATAAAAGTGACTTGAATTAAATTAATTATATGTTGTGTGTGTAGCATGAAGGAACTACAAATTTCGTTTCGTTATGCAGCCTAGTGCTGTATAATGTCTAATAAACAACCTTGTAACTAAGGTTTTACATAGTCAAATCTGAATTGTCAGGTCTTGCCTGATTATGATCTCTGACATTTATTTGGCTAACGACATTGCCAACACAGCCACAGACCATAAAGACCACTCCACAGACCATTCAATAACAGGACTAGGTCTGTGTTTTCAACCATTACCAGTGGACAGACCTCTGAATTGGCAACAAACCCCTGTCCTCCCGCTTCACTCCTCTCCTGTCTCTGCCTGAACCCGCCATGTCTTCATTGGAGCGCTGTAAATTACCTTGTCCCTGTATTCCCTGTCATTAAACTGGCCTCCGTCAATCTCTGGTTCTGTTGCCAGTTAGCTTGGCTCTGGATCTGGAGCTTATTCCCCACTGGATCCCCCGCCCAGGGCCTGAAAATCTCCTCTCTCCAACTACGACTCGGGTTTCCACCAGTGTCTTCCTGCAACAGCTCGCCTCTCACAAGATTTCAGAGTAGGAATTGTCCTTGAGTGAGACTTCTGTTACTGGTTAAAAACAAGGGGTGTTACTCGTAGGGATCGATTCCATGGTGTTGTCAGACACCTGTCTAACAATCTGAGTCAGTGTCATCTGTCAGTGGCAAAAAGATGCACTTTTTGTGGACGGAACTTTGACGGGTGCAATTTCCCCAAAGGAATACGTTGCCATTTACTGCACAGATCTCAACTTTTTGTCCCTATTAGTCAAAATATTATAATTTAATAGAAATCAGGCATTCTGTCTGCCATTGCTTTTCAGTGTTTCCCCCAGAATGACTGTAACTGAAGCATGCTGTCGACAATGACTACCAGCTATATACAGCGTGCTAGCCTCGAAAACCCAGGTGTTTTCTAACATTAACTTAACTCTCCTTATTAGCTAGGCTGATAGGCTCCTTACATGCTTGCTAATAACGTTTTTAAGCTGGGTCTCCGACATTGACAATTTTGTGTTGGACAGATCTGTGCAGCTGTTTTCACAAGGGAGAGGCATAGAGAGCGGGAGAGAGAAGGACAGGTCAGAGGATGTGCTGTGCTAATGTGCTACGGCGCTCTGCAATCAAATACAATTTTAAATAAGCCTAGTAGTAGTCGAAAATCAATCTGTGGCGGGCAGCCACAAATAAATGAACTTATGGGAAACCTTGCTTTTAAATATGTTTTCTCCTGTAGATCAACTTTTCTAATTCAATAAAATCCCTGCTGAGGCCTGCCTTTCTCTTTTGAGTCTCCATTTGGGGAAATAACCTCTTTTAATATGCCTACGTGGGACCTTTTCACCTCAATGATGAATTAATTCATTTTAATTCAGTTATAAACTCCTGGACTTTAATAGCTCTTGTGTTTCAGCAGGTTTTCTGCTCATGTTCAAAACTTTCTGCACATTCAGAATATCTCCCAAAGTCGGGGGTGGAGCTAGACTCTCAGCACAGTGGGGGCGGACCTTCATCACGGGGCCCACATGCTACAGAGTCATTTAAACCAAGTTTACATGATGCGGACTCACTCCAAAAGTCCACTGAGCTCACAGTCCAAAACAGCAAGGCTGCGCTTCAGTTTTAAGATGTTTATATTGAAAATAGGGCGGAACCCGAATAGTCAAAGATTCGATGCTTCGATGGGCGCAGCCCGATTCGACTGTCAATTTCACAGTTGAAGCTTCGCAGCGAAACAAGGATCATGCCATTTTGCCGATATGGGGGCGCTCAACGTCTGATTTTACATAGAAATACAAGTTTTCTCCCAATAAGTTAAAGGGGCATTATGCAGTTTCCAGCAGCCACTAGCACCGCTAATTTATTGGATGATTACGAAACGGGTAGTGAGCTGGACTGAATATTATAACAAGATTGTGTCACACTTTATAATAGTTAGACTGCATTAAGTAAATTTACTGTAGTGTCAGTGGATGGCTCTTCCTCTGGGTTGTATATAATGTGGGTCATGTTAGTTACAGCAACTGAGAGGTGGAGAAGCTGTGTACCTGAGTATTGGTAAAAGGCAATAAATCTAAATTGAACGTTATGAAGCAAACAGTGTGGCAGGTCCGAGCTAATGTAGCGTTAGCTGGCTGCATCACTATAGGATAGTAAACAAATCGTTCCACATTTGCTTTTTACCGTTACATCATTTCTTGCAGGCTTTGACACTTATACACAATATCTGTGGTACACAGGATAGTAACATGGGTCGCTAGTTGGTGAATTAATGTGGAAAGCGATATAACTTTGCACTGGATGCAACATGAACATTAGCAACTGCTCGGTGTTAGGCGGCGAGCTAACGTGACTTTCTCTGTGTTTCTCCAGCTTTACTAATGCTCAGTTTGTTCTTACTCGACATCATCTGAACCTGTTTGGTCTGATGGGCTTCAGCACATAAACATTTATTGTTGTTTTGGATCCTTACGTGGAGCCTGTGTTTTGCTGTGAGCCGGTTGTTTTATGGTGTTAGTGGACTGCATGTCGTTAGCTGCCGTGTTGTCGCTGTAGTCAGAGAGCATCGGGAGCGCGCACAGGGCTGAATCCGACCCGGAGACCTCACATTCAAAGCAGAATAGTGGCTGATGCAAGCAACAGAGAAAACAGGCGTGTGTGTTGTGGTGGCAGCCCGGCTGACGGTGAGTGTCCTTTTTTTTTCTCCTTTTTATCAGTTATTCTGCTTTTTCCTTGGTTTTCTGTTCCCTGCCTGCCTCCCTGTTTCCTCCCCTGTGTGCTCTCTCTCTCCCTCTGCTCCTGAGCCAAGCCAACGACCCGCACCTGCACCTCATCAGCCACCTCGTCAGCCTGCCACACCTGCCAGTAATCAACCTCATCCCTGCCTGTATTTCAACCCCGGTTCTCCACACCATTCTTGCTTGATCGTCGTTGCTCCATACCCGGTGCCACCTCTGTGTTCAGGCTCTCATGTTTTTTGTTTTCTCTCATTTTCCCTGTACTTTGTCGCTCTGGTCGCTAACCCTGTTAGTCAGTTTTCCCTCCCAGGTTCACTCACCCTCGTCATCCATTCTGTCGTCTGGGCTCATCCTCTGGACCTCTCCTCTTCGGGCTTCCCCCACGGCGTCCTCCCAGTTCCCCTCTGCATCCTCCCTTCCTCGGCCCCAGTGTTCCTTGGCTCCCTGGTCCCAGTCCCGTCGGTTTCCCTGTGCCAGTGTTTCCCCGGCATCCTCCTCTCACTCCACTCCAGTCCCTCAACCCCCTTTTTCCCCTAAATAAACCTCCTTCGCTCAGAGCGCTGCATTTGGGTCCTCTCTGTCCCCACACCACACCACCCATGTAACCGTGTGCTTCATTTCAAAGGGAGTTTTGAGCCCATTGACAATAAGGCAATGAAAATTTGATTTGTTAAAATCAAAAACTTACATATAGCCCCTTTAATATACAGCCTATTACAATACACATTTCAACATTTAATACTATAAATATGTAAAAAGGAGAGAGAAAAGGGTCTTCAATAGGCCTCAGTTTAGCTGGAAATTTACAGTCTAAGTTGAATGAATAGAGACTGCAGCTTCTCAAGATTAAAGCAGAGCTACCATATGTAACTCGTAATCGCCACGCACAAAAACACACGATTCATGATTCGACTATCAGTCAACTATAGGCAGGACTGACAATTATGATTCGACTACATAAATCCTTAGTCGGGGACAGCCCTAACTGCAAAACTGTAGACTACCAATTACGTTACTGTCTGGACAGCGCAAGGTGCATGTGATTAAAATTGCCAGTGTCGCAGCTGGCGGAGTCGATTCGCACTGAGTTGAAAACCTCTTGCGCCGCAGTACGCAGCCCCCTGACATTTTGCGCCCTAGGAGAGGGCCCTTACAGATATGAAGCAATTTGCGCTGTGCTGGCCACGGGGTTCAGCGGAAAACCACTGGGTTCAACGCCACGGGTTGGCCCTGGTGCTTCTGCAGTACACAAAAAAATTACTCAATTACAGAAACACAAGTAAATATAATTCTTTAATTAATATGCATTTGTGCAAAACACAAGACTGTGTGCATTTTTTTTCTTTACAAAATGTATGGAGTAATCACAGCCAGTCTTCTTAGGTACAAACACACACACACACACACACACACACACACACACACACACACACACACACACACACACCCCTATTTACTCAGTATTAAAAAATTATTATTATTATTAAAGCGGGAGGAGACCTGGTTGTCTCCAACTTCATGTTGTCTTCTATTCCTGTTCTGTTGGTCTGGAAACCATGTGGCTAAAAGTTACTATTATGTCATGCAAAGCTTAAGCTGGTAGGTGGCTATAGTTGCTTCATGTGTAATTGAAACTTTGCAAGTGCTGATAAAATAGTTGGTTCTAGTGTAACGTTAATTTGAAGCTAACGTTAGCATGCAGCTATTAAGGCATGTAGTGTAAGCTAACGTTAGCACTCAGATTTCTAGAGCATAATGAGCATAATGTCTTAGGGTAACTTAATTTCTTTTTCTTTCAACCTGGACATTTGAAATTGGTCCAAGAGATGGCTGCAGTGGCAGCATGAAACAAGCTACAATGTAACACTAACGGGCAGCTGCACACCTTCATTTTACATACACAACATGCTGCAAGCATTCACATCGTATGTTATTGCTAACCTTTATTATTATTCTTCAGTCACGTTTTTTTGTCCCCTAACTAGTCCCACAGCTTTTGACGTAGAAACTCCATTCAAATTCCAAGTTGTCCGGCTCAATGAGGAATGGGGTGCTATTACTTATGTCATTGATACCTTGAATACTTTCCAAAATATTCCAGGTTTTCCAGGGAAATTTTCCCATTCTAAGTGAATGGAGAGACTGTCGAAATCCTCCTCATACCTACTCCACTTTGAAAGCTCACCAGTTTAGCATACTTTCAGCTACAGACATGGATTGGTCACAAGAAGTTAATCTATTAATGATGTATTCAGCGTTTCGAAATATTTTATGGTTTGTTCACGGTCGCTATTGAAGTTTTATGCTTTTTTGAGCTCTTTTCTGAGTTTATAATGGGTGTGTATTGCGTGAGTGTAGCAGGCTTGTGAAATCGTCTTAAAATTTTCTCTTTAACTTGCTGGCTTGACCACAATTTTAACTCTTCATGCATAATTTTACTCCAGAAACGTAGTAAATTTTGTTGTGGTGCCAGACGGGCCGGTCTGAGTATTTCACAATCTGCTCAGTTACTGGGATTTTCACGCACAACTATTTCTAGGGTTTACAAAGAATAGTGTGAAAAGGGAAAAACATCCAGTATGTGTCAGTCCTGTGGGCGAAAATGCCTCGTTGATGCTAGAGGTCAGAGGAGAATGGGCCGACCGATTCAAGCTGATAGAAGAGCAACTTTGACTGAAATAACCACTCGTTACAACCGAGGTATGCAGCAAAGCATTTGTGAAGCCACAACACGCACAACCTTGAGGCGGATGGGCTACAACAGCAGAAGACCCCACCGGGTACCACTCATCTCCACTACAAATAGGAAAAAGAGGCTACAATTTGCAAGAGCTCACCAAAATTGGACAGTTGAAGACTGGAAAAATGTTGCCTGGTCTGATGAGTCTCGACATTCAGATGGTAGAGTCAGAATTTGGCGTA
>NC_060172.1:34698579-34703732 GCF_021292245.1 Micropterus dolomieu
GGGCATGGTTTAAATGCCACGGCCTACCTGAGCATTGTTTCTGACCATGTCCATCCCTTTATGGCCACCATGTACCCATCCTCTGATGGCTACTTCCAGCAGGATAATGCACCATGTCACAAAGCTCCAATCATTTCAAATTGGTTTCTTGAACATGACAATGAGTTCACTGTACTAAAATGGCCCCCACAGTCACCAGATCTCAACCCAATAGAGCATCTTTGGGATGTGGTGGAACAGGAGCTTCGTGCCCTGGATGTGCATCCCACAAATCTCCATCAACTGCAAGATGCTATCCTATCAATATGGGCCAACATTTCTAAAGAATGCTTTCAGCACCTTGTTGAATCAATGCCACGTAGAATTAAGGCAGTTCTGAAGGCGAAAGGGGGTCAAACACAGTATTAGTATGGGGTTCCTAAAAGAGTGTGTAAATTTGTGTCAAAATTTCTGGAGCAGATCAGAACGTACCAGTTTTTTAAATCGCTGAAGAGCTCACTTCTTTTTACTTTATCCACACAAAAAAACATATCACATCGTTCACAAATGCCTTCTGCTGCTGCTGGTCATTTTGCTGATACAACCTATAATTTTGTCTCAGTGGAGGTTTGTTTGACAGAATGTCTCAGAAAGATTTTCCTATCTGTCTCTATTGTAGAGCTGGTTACCTTGGTGACGTAAGTTAGCTGATTAAAGATCAAAGGACTGGGTCCTCTGTTCTGATTGGTGGACTGAAGTTAAGCTATTTTCTGTTTCTGTCCACTAAACACACACGCACACATTAATACACTGACAGACACAATACACACACACGTTGCGCACACACACACATTAAAGGAGACTTATTGGGCTTTTTATATTTTCTGTCTTATCTATAATGTTACAGTGTCAGATGTTCATGTTAAACATGGCCAAAGCTCTACTCTTGGCTCTTAATGATGTCATACAGAGCTGGTTTTCCATATATGGTAATTTTCCTGCAGCCTCAATAACAACTGGCAACTCCTATGCTTAGTTTGTCTCTACCACTGAGCGGCATAATCATCCTGCTTCAGGATCTTGTCCAATCAGAACACAGTGGGCTTTTAGAGAGGGGAGGGGGGAGCTTAAAGAGACAGGAGCATCTACTGCTTGTTTAAGACAGAGGCTGAAATGAAAGCTTGCATGAAGTTTAGCAATCCAGTTTAGCATCAGCCTTCAACAGCCAGCATTCACACTGCAATTTCTCCAGAAATTGCACTGTCTAGTTATTCTTAGTGTCTGACAACCTTATAGAAAGGATCCCTGCAGAGGTCGACTTTTTGTTAAAGATTAAACATCCCTGAAATCTCCAAACCCTAACCCTTTAAATTGACTGTAGTTTTATCATCATAAAACACACTTCATATAAAGTTGACAGAAACAAGATAAAACTATCAAAAGCCATCTTGGTTGTCTTTCCATTGTTCCAACATTCACCCACCCATTTACATGTAACAATATGCTGGCTCTATACATGCTTAAAATATTAATTATTAAATGGACTTGGTGGGTTTAGTGATGGCAATTTTGGAGTTGTTTCTGGTTAAACAAAAATAATTTTACTCTTTAACAAAAAGGTTTCTCTCTGTAGGGATCCTTTTTATAATGTTGTCAGTCACTTACAATAATAATAATCTGAGCCTGTCAGTAGCAAAAACAAAAAACTTTTAGTGGACGGTAATTAATGATTTCAATCATTTGCCCTATAGGACTACATATACTGTATGTACATATATACAAAAAACTAACCAGCTACTGTATAAAAATAAATAAAATAAGAAATGTACAGAGGTGTATATAGGGTAGCTGGATAAGGAGTGCTAAAAATGGTCCTCTGTTTTTGCAAACCGGTTGAGTCATTATATAGAATTATTGCAGGTATGAATGACTTCCTGTATCAGTGGTTACAGTGGTACAGAGTTGGAGGAGCCTCTGACTGAAGACACTCAACTGTCCTAACTACCTGCAGTGGAGCGAAGAAAATTTCAAACTATTTTTAATTATAGTTAAGATCATTTCTATGATCCTGATTTCTTGCATAGGTCAGTTACTAACCATAACACTGTGTCCTTACCAGGTGATTCTCTTGACAAGTACACAGGATAAAGGTATGTAACTTTCAATAAATTGGATTATTAAATTGAGCAACGTGGGGATAAAGTTATATTAACTACCTCATAGACCAGACAAAAAGTTGTTTTAATTTCATATGGCAGAGTTCTAGTTGTCCTGTTTGTTTTTTTGCATTTCAAAGAGCAAATTGATAGACCTATCAAAAATTAAGCAAAAAATAGTTTTTACATAAATATATATATTTTCAAATTAGTATTATTATTCACTCTTTTTTTTTTTACTAAGAACAGTAAGACTTTATTTCTACAACATGTATGGCTGGCTGTGTATTGTCTCAGTCTCTTTCTCAGATCAAGGAAAAATTGGGGAGGATCAGACTGTAACATTGTAGCCGTTAATGTTGTAGCATTCAGATTTTTGTATTTAAGATCATCTCATATTTCATATATTTGTAGGACAGCAGCATCGAGTCCTGAAGAGAACCTGTGATCAGAGGCCTCATTCTCTACCTTGATGAAAAGACAGAGGAGTTAATCGAGGACTACCAGGTAAGAAAAGTTTTTTTCTGACCTCTCACCTTTTATTAATGCACACTGAAGTAATTGCAAATGTATTTTTTGATTTAAATATAAATGACTCTCTCCACATAAATATTTTTCAATTCACACAAGATAGTTATTGTTTATAAATGTAGGCAAATCCATGTGAGAAAAAGGTTCACAAATGTATTTCTGATGCGCACACACATTTCTTGGCCTAAATCAAAACACTGCTCAAAACTACCACAGCAACTACATAATACCACCCAGATTTCTGTTCAGAGGGAGAGCAAAGAGCTATAGGCGTTCTTAACATTAGCAAAAGACAAGTAGGTTTAATACTCTGGTATATTTCACAGGTTTGTGATGACCGAGATGCTTCAGCCATCCAAGAGGCCCTCACTTCATTTGTTCTCAACATCTTTGTGGTCAAGAAAAATCAGGGAGTAAAGTCTTAATAGCAAGCTGGAATAGCCTTCGCAGGAGCAGTGGTCCTTTTTTGGTATTCCTATTATAGCATAGGCTTGCACCTAACTAATGGGCCTTATTTATGGCTTGGTACTAAACTATCAAAAGTCTTTTCACAAGGTCTTCCTGGAGCTGGAGGATGGGAACCACACATTTTCCCCAAAGTCCACGATCTCAACGTCAGCTTACTCACTGAAAAGCCATACAGACATTGTTGGATAGATGGATGGAAGGATGGATGGAAAGGCAATTGGTGGGGCTAAGTTGTTTCAAGTACTGTTGTAATGATGAAATATGATCCAGGGAGTCCAGTTTACCACCAAAACAATGAAAAGGTTTACCCGCCAAAACACTGCAGAGTGTTTTATAATAATATGACACATAATTTTACAACTCTGGAAAACCTGACAGAATATAGGGCTCAGCTGTAATAGTAACAGTTATTTACCCATGAATCACACCAAGTATAAAGCTCAAGCAGGAAGCAGATCAGTCCTCCAACTGTGCAGATGAGTGACTGAGGAGTAGTGGGGATGATGAATGGGTTAATCCACACACAGATCCACTCTGCAGTGATGGGGTTTAGCTGGGGCGCCCACGCCACTGACCAGATTAGACAGCACCTAATGCTTTGTAAGATGATTACATCTATTTCAGGAGGCATTTATTCCATCGGAGAGTTGTAACTGTGTTTGATTGCATTGCATAGACCTATTGTTCCTCATTACTGCCAAAGAAAATGGTAAGACCTTTAAGGTTCATCTTTGTTGAGTGAATAGTAACGAGTGTGTTCTGCATGCACGCTAATAAATCCGTAAAATGATTAAGGCAAAAAAATAAATAAATAACCATGAAAATGGAATTGCATATAGACAACTGTCACTGCTGTCCATCAGTAAAACTTCACATCATGATGAAAACTAACAGGCTCAGAGGAATGAATGACATTATTTAACTCAGTGGCTCATTCGTTATTGGTCAGTGATGAATAATGATCAATTTTACTTTGAAATGATAGTAATAACATTTTTATACACAGCATCATGAGTCCAAGATATGAGCGTGTTCCTGGAGAACAGCTGTTGCAGGATATTATGTAAGCATGCAAACGTAGGGAAAGATTATAAAATGTAATCCACCCATTTAATGAAAAATATAATAATGTAATACAGTTTGTCCACATGGTTAATATTTATCATTTAGATATTTTTTTATTTTGGATTCAACAGGCAAGGAAAAACATCACCTGCCAAGAATTAAATGATTGTGATCATGATTATTGTAATGATAAAACAAACAAATGCAATTAGAATATGTGGACACCAAAAACTCTGGATTATGTGAGGACGAGCTGTGAAGAAGCATTAGATGAGCCTATGCAGCACTAAAGTGGAAGGAACATCAGCATCTCCAGTCAGGATTGATCTTTATTAGATGATTTTTGCAGCTGCCCAGAGGGAGACAAATATGACAGCTTGTCATGCCAGTGTGGCCACAACGTGACTCACTGACTTTTACTCTTTTTCACAAGTACATTAGTATGTTGTTTGTCACTATTTGGCACATGTTAAACCCTTATCAGCTCCTGACCACAGCACACAACCCAGCAGAGAACAGAGAGACTTCCTCCCTGAAACAGTGAAACAGTCTGCATCTTGGGTTACACAGGCAGACTGCTGTCCTTCTGTATCTGTCTCACTCCTGCCAGGTATCTCAGGTGCTACAATATGTGCTGCAGTGTGTCAACCCTCAAGCCGCTGAGTGGTCAGTCAGCCTCCAACTAATCAATGATAAAGTGATAGGAGGTATGCCTCAGTGATACAGAACCCTGCAACCACTATTAAACTAATAGGATATATTAGGATAGGATATTATTATATATAATAGTACAGTATATATGCCAATTGTGCAAAAGCGACAATGCTTCACTTCAGGACTTTAATGAAAAACAGTGGACGGTGGAATATGCACTAGCTTAGGTGTAAAATTTCACTTGTCGCAGAAAGATGTTAGTCTCATTTTGCAATGGTCAATTATGAATAATAATAAATA
>NC_060172.1:34703832-34704588 GCF_021292245.1 Micropterus dolomieu
TCACATCTGAAACAAACTTTACGTGCTTGTTAACTCTCCCACCCCGCAGACATCTACACGTCAATACCGATTTATATTCATAGCGGCAAGTGCTATGTAGCTCCACATAGGGGACACAGGAAGTGACATATAGCACCTTCATGCGGCGTCGGAACCGCGTAGGAAATTCACAGCCGCACCGGCAGAGCTCCAGAATATGCAACTCGGCCGGCTCACGCGCGGACGCGCTTACAAGTGCGAGGGCCCGCCCAACGCTGCTTGCAGCTTTAATTGCAAATGTATTTTTTGATTTAAATATAAATGACTCTCTCCACATAAATATTTTTCAATTCACACAAGATAGTTATTGTTTATAAATGTAGGCAAATCCATGTGAGAAAAAGGTTCACAAATGTATTTCTGATGCGCACACACATTTCTTGGCCTAAATCAAAACACTGCTCAAAACTACCACAGCAACTACATAATACCACCCAGATTTCTGTTCAGAGGGAGAGCAAAGAGCTATAGGCGTTCTTAACATTAGCAAAAGACAAGTAGGTTTAATACTCTGGTATATTTCACAGGTTTGTGATGACCGAGATGCTTCAGCCATCCAAGAGGCCCTCACTTCATTTGTTCTCAACATCTTTGTGGTCAAGAAAAATCAGGGAGTAAAGTCTTAATAGCAAGCTGGAATAGCCTTCGCAGGAGCAGTGGTCCTTTTTTGGTATTCCTATTATAGCATAGGCTTGCACCTAACTAATGGGCCTTATT
>NC_060172.1:34704608-34707502 GCF_021292245.1 Micropterus dolomieu
ATTTATGGCTTGGTACTAAACTATCAAAAGTCTTTTCACAAGGTCTTCCTGGAGCTGGAGGATGGGAACCACACATTTTCCCCAAAGTCCACGATCTCAACGTCAGCTTACTCACTGAAAAGCCATACAGACATTGTTGGATAGATGGATGGAAGGATGGATGGAAAGGCAATTGGTGGGGCTAAGTTGTTTCAAGTACTGTTGTAATGATGAAATATGATCCAGGGAGTCCAGTTTACCACCAAAACAATGAAAAGGTTTACCCGCCAAAACACTGCAGAGTGTTTTATAATAATATGACACATAATTTTACAACTCTGGAAAACCTGACAGAATATAGGGCTCAGCTGTAATAGTAACAGTTATTTACCCATGAATCACACCAAGTATAAAGCTCAAGCAGGAAGCAGATCAGTCCTCCAACTGTGCAGATGAGTGACTGAGGAGTAGTGGGGATGATGAATGGGTTAATCCACACACAGATCCACTCTGCAGTGATGGGGTTTAGCTGGGGCGCCCACGCCACTGACCAGATTAGACAGCACCTAATGCTTTGTAAGATGATTACATCTATTTCAGGAGGCATTTATTCCATCGGAGAGTTGTAACTGTGTTTGATTGCATTGCATAGACCTATTGTTCCTCATTACTGCCAAAGAAAATGGTAAGACCTTTAAGGTTCATCTTTGTTGAGTGAATAGTAACGAGTGTGTTCTGCATGCACGCTAATAAATCCGTAAAATGATTAAGGCAAAAAAATAAATAAATAACCATGAAAATGGAATTGCATATAGACAACTGTCACTGCTGTCCATCAGTAAAACTTCACATCATGATGAAAACTAACAGGCTCAGAGGAATGAATGACATTATTTAACTCAGTGGCTCATTCGTTATTGGTCAGTGATGAATAATGATCAATTTTACTTTGAAATGATAGTAATAACATTTTTATACACAGCATCATGAGTCCAAGATATGAGCGTGTTCCTGGAGAACAGCTGTTGCAGGATATTATGTAAGCATGCAAACGTAGGGAAAGATTATAAAATGTAATCCACCCATTTAATGAAAAATATAATAATGTAATACAGTTTGTCCACATGGTTAATATTTATCATTTAGATATTTTTTTATTTTGGATTCAACAGGCAAGGAAAAACATCACCTGCCAAGAATTAAATGATTGTGATCATGATTATTGTAATGATAAAACAAACAAATGCAATTAGAATATGTGGACACCAAAAACTCTGGATTATGTGAGGACGAGCTGTGAAGAAGCATTAGATGAGCCTATGCAGCACTAAAGTGGAAGGAACATCAGCATCTCCAGTCAGGATTGATCTTTATTAGATGATTTTTGCAGCTGCCCAGAGGGAGACAAATATGACAGCTTGTCATGCCAGTGTGGCCACAACGTGACTCACTGACTTTTACTCTTTTTCACAAGTACATTAGTATGTTGTTTGTCACTATTTGGCACATGTTAAACCCTTATCAGCTCCTGACCACAGCACACAACCCAGCAGAGAACAGAGAGACTTCCTCCCTGAAACAGTGAAACAGTCTGCATCTTGGGTTACACAGGCAGACTGCTGTCCTTCTGTATCTGTCTCACTCCTGCCAGGTATCTCAGGTGCTACAATATGTGCTGCAGTGTGTCAACCCTCAAGCCGCTGAGTGGTCAGTCAGCCTCCAACTAATCAATGATAAAGTGATAGGAGGTATGCCTCAGTGATACAGAACCCTGCAACCACTATTAAACTAATAGGATATATTAGGATAGGATATTATTATATATAATAGTACAGTATATATGCCAATTGTGCAAAAGCGACAATGCTTCACTTCAGGACTTTAATGAAAAACAGTGGACGGTGGAATATGCACTAGCTTAGGTGTAAAATTTCACTTGTCGCAGAAAGATGTTAGTCTCATTTTGCAATGGTCAATTATGAATAATAATAAATACCAATAATAAATATAATTTTTATAATTTTCAGTCACATTAAGTAATGACCTCCACATGTACTGTATATAATGTGATTGAATGACTTTGAATGAGGTTGAATGATTATATCAGTGAGTATCCATCAGACAAAAAAAAACAGATAATGCATTATGAAATTCTTTTTGGCATGAGAACAAGGGAATATAATCAGATCCTTCACTGTATATTAAAAATATTTCAATTTGAAGCACCTTGTATCTGCTCCAAACACCAATACTTTACAAAGATCTGTAGCCAGTATATCCAGCTCAGATAGCTTGGTGTCATAATTATGAGTCTATGTCACTACTGCAAATTATAAGTTTCTGTGGCCCAGTGTTGGTTTAGGAAATTAACATTCCGAACCCTTACAAAGGAAAGTGGTCAGAGCCTTTAAATAGTGCAGAGATCATGAAGTCTACCCATAGTGCCTGAACAGAATCCTATAGCTTGACCAAGTGCAAGTGTACTGTAAAATCAGGCCTATAATATAGCACATCATGAACAGGGTAATAGATACAGGGCTCCGGATTGGTGGAGGATTTTTGCTGAGTGGTCTAATATCCAGGATGCTTTTGGGACAAACCCATGACTGCATCTACAGTATATCCTAGTACACTGCTCAAAAAAATAAAGGGAACACTTAAACAACACAATGTAACTCCAAGTCAATCACACTCCTGTGAAATCAAACTGTGCACTTAGGAAGCAACACTGATTGACAATCAATTTCACATGCTGTTGTGCAAATAGAAAAGACAACAGGTGGAAATTATAGGCAATTAGCAAGACACCCCCAATAAAGGAGTGGTTCTGCAGGCGGTGACCACAGACCACTTCTCAGTTCCTGTGCTTCCTGGCTGATGTTTTGGTCACTTTTGAATGCTGGCGGTGCTTTCAC
>NC_060172.1:34707602-34727582 GCF_021292245.1 Micropterus dolomieu
AATTCTTAAAGGCAGAGTATGTGAGTACAGGATTGAGCATTACAGAGTCTTGGCATAAACACATTCTGACATGTCACAGAGTAAGAATAAAAGTAAAAAAGGAATGGAGCTATATTTAGCCTCTAATTTCTTAGGTTGAGTTTTCATTAGTCCTTGTGTATGTCCAAAAAAGATCCCAAGAGATCATCCCATTCTCCTTGTTAGCTGACAGTTTGTGAAGCATAGACTCGTAGGATGCGGTCTCCACCATTGCATTAGTCCAGTCTCTCAGATTAGGAGATACAGCAGTTTTCCAGTGTCTTAAAATAACTCTGGAAGCTGTGACCAAGCCCACCATGATGACAGAAAAGGTTCCCTTTGAGATATTCGGTATTTGTGATCTGTCCCCTAGTAGACATACAGCAGGAGTCAGAGGAATCACTGAGCCTGACCAGTTACTCAAGAAGTACACAATTTTAACCCAAAATGGATTCACCAAACCACATTCCCATACACAGTGAAGAAAAGTTCCTACCTCTGTTTTACACTTCAACACATATTGTCATTCATCAGTTTCATTCTATATAATCTCACAGGGGTATGATAGTATCTATGTATGATCTTATATTGTGTGAACTTCCCTCTTGCCTCTCTTACATACTTTCAACAGTCTGCTAGTATACCCAGCCATTTTTCCTGTGTAAAGCTCATACTCAGGTCTCTTTGCCATAACAATTTCACATTAGAGGACTCACCACTTACTGAGTAGTTTGTTAGTTTATAGAATTGTGAAGCTGTGCAGCGTTCACGTGGCGCATTCAGATAGTCCAGAATATCATTTCCTGAACAATTACCAATTTGAGATTTTACACAGTCCCTAATTTGTATGTATTTCCAAAAATGTTGTTTGCCTTCGAGTTTACATTGACGCGATAATTCTTCATAAGACATGAATTGTCCATTTTCGTAAAGGTCTCCTATAGTACATATACCATTTGAACTCCACTGCTTCCAATACACTGACGTTTTACCAATATGTATGGCAGGATTAGACCACAATGAAGCATATGTCTGCACATATTGTGACACTTTATACATTTTGTGCACCTTAGCCCACACTTCCTTGGAGTGAACAAGAATTGGGTTTGTTGTATTACTTCGTTGAGACAGTTGCTCCTTTGGACTAAATGGTGAACAGAACTCCTTCTCAATCTCCATCCAGTCTTACTTGTTATCTGTCGTTTTCCAATATTTGGCTAATTTAGCCATTTCAAAAGATACCCCATATAATCTTGGGTCAGGTAAACCTAATCCCCCTTTCTCCATAGGGGCGCAAAGTTTACTAAGTTTTATCCTTGCTCTTTTCCCGTCCCATAAAAACTGTTTAACTAGATTATCATACTTCTTAAAGATGGCGGGCGGTATCGTGATTGGCAACATCATAACTAAGTAATTAAATTGAAGAGCTACTATCATTTTAATAATATTGACTTTTCCCCACAGGGTAAGTTTTATCTTTTGCCACTTTTCCAAATTTGTTTTAATTTTTTGCAACACTGGATTAAAGTTTAACAAAGGCATCTCTTCTAAGTCTTGACTGAGTTTAATTCCAAGGTACTTCATGCCTTCTGGTACCCACTTAAATTTAAGCTTTTCCACCATGTAACAGTGGCATGTGGAAGTCATGGGCATAGCTTCGGATTTATTCCAATTGATTATGTAACCTGACAGTTTAGAGTAGGACTGAATAGTATCCATCAGATGTGGTAAGGACACCTCAGGGTCTGTCACTACAGCTAAGATATCATCAGCATATAACAGCAATTTATGTTCCTCTCCTCCGACCTCTACTCCCTTAATACTCCCATTGTTTCTGATACTAACAGCCAGTGTTTCTAGACAAATTATAAACAATAGGGGGCTCAAAGAGCAGCCCTGGCGGGTGCCTCTTGACAGGCTGGAAAAGGGTGATATAACTCCATTGGTAATTACCGCTGCTTTTGGTTCTTTATATAATGTCTTTACCCATTGAGAGAAATAGGGGCCAAAACCAAAATGTGAAAGAGCGGAAAAGAGAAAACTCCATTCCACTTCGTCTAAAGCCTTTTTGGCATCTAGGGAAATAGCAACTATTGGCGCACTTTTGGATGATGCAAATCACTTAAGATATATTAATTTCCTCATGTTGTCCGATGAGGATCTGTTCTCATAAAGCCTGCTTGGTTGGGATGTATAATATTTGGTAAAACTTGTTGGAGCCTGTTATATCTCTGTCTTTTTTTGGGATCAGAGATATTAAAGCTTCATTAAATGTTGGCGGCATGTGGCCTTTTTCAAAAGCCTCCTAATACACCTTCACCAAGACTGGAGCAAGAATGTCTATATACTCTTTATAGTATTCTACAGGAAATCCGTCGTATCCTGGTGATTTCCCAGTATACATTAATGACACAGCATTCTTTATTTCTGCCAACATCATAGGTGACTCTAACTTCCTTGCTTGATCAAGGTTAAGCTTAGGCATATTAATGTTAGAGAAGAATGAATTTATTTGATCCTCATTGCTGGATACTGTTGATGTATATAGTTTCTTGTAATATTGTTGGAATGTCTCATTTATATCTTTTGTCGAGGTTACTAATTTAGTTCCCTGTTTGATGGCTGAGATTATATTTGAGGAGTCCTTTTATTTCACTTGTCTAGCTAGTATCTTCCCAGTTTTTTCCCCACCTTCATAAAAATTTGTTTTTAATCTGTATAAAGAATATTCTACTTTTTTGTTAAAGATTTCGTGCAGCTGAAATTTAAGATTACAAAGTTCCTGATATTGTGATTCTGAGAAGTGTTCCGCTAAACTATTTTCCTTTAATTTAATTTCACCTTCTAATTCTTTGATTCTGTTTAGGCTGTCTTTTTTCTTTTGAGCCGAGTGAGCAATTAGTTTCCCTCTTATATATGCTTTAGAGGCCTCCCAGACAGTTGCAATGTCCTTAGTACTGACAATATTTAAATCAAAGAAAGTTTTCAAATCCTCTCCCAGCGATGACCTGAAGTCTTTGTCCTGTAGTAATGATGAATTCATTCTCCATCTAGTCCTCCTTCCAATGTCCAATTCTGTGTTTATACATAATTCCACCGCTGCATGATCTGTGATAGCAATAGTTCTTATACTGCAACTAACTACACTGTTTACTAAGGGGCTTGCAATCAAAAAAAAAAAATCAATTCTGGAGTGTGACTTATGACAGTGTGAAAAAAAACATGTACTCCCACTTCCGTGGGTTAGTAAGCCTCCAGACATCCACAAGCGCCATGTCACCTTTTAACATATGAATTGCTTCCCTATCTTTGGTCATCAGTGGACCTTTAAACTGACTTTTGTCTAATATAGGGTCCATCACTTGGTTAAAGTCTCCTGCCAAGATAATTTGCCCGTCCATCTCCCCTAAAACCCTATTGACTTCATGAAAGAAGTGTGGGTCTCCCTTATTAGGCGCATAAATATTACACAGTATCACCTGCGTACCTTCTATTAATGCCTGGACACATATCATTCGTCCCTCAGTATCTTTAACTTCTTTAAGCAACACAAAATGTATCCCCCTGTTGAATTTAGCTGCCTCCCCCTCATTCAAATGAGTTTCCTGTATGAAAACTACATCAGCCTTATTAGTTTTTAAATATGACAGTACCTTACGTCTTTTGACTGGATTTCCACTTCCACTAATATTCCATGACATGTACTTAATACATTTCTTAATCATCTTTGTCCAAATGGCCCTCCATACCTATGTCTACCTCACTGTTCCTGTTTGAATCACTGTTCATCTGTAGGGCTATGTCTATGCCTTTTGTGTCGTCATAGTTAAAAATCCTGTACTCTGACAAAATATGAACACTAACATTTAACCTGGAAAAAGAACGTTTCCAGTACAAAATACGGAAAAGAAAAACCATAACCAAAGTCAAAAACCTAAATTCAAGCCAGAAAAAGTCTGACAGTCCCGTAGCTGACATATGCAGCCTAAAAATGAAAAAATAAAATAAAACCTTATCTGGTCCGTGGGTTACCGCTCCTCCCGCTTGAAATCCTCCGTCCTTGGCAGCTGCCAGACGGGTCCCTCTCCTCCGACACCCGTCTTCACAACATTTATGCGGCTCTTCCATACAAACGTTGAAAACCGCATATTACCCCCTGTTTAGTCATCGCCTTGGTCGTTGTCGTCGATGAATTTTTCCGCCGCTGTTGCCGTAGTGAAACTCACATTCTTCCCCCGCCACCTAAACCTCAGTGTGGCCGGGAAGGCCAGCGTGTACTTCACCTCGCGCTCTTGCAGTTTGCGCTTCACGGGGGTGAAGGTTTTCCTCTTCTCCGTAAACTCTTTTGTCATATCGGGGAATACAGACAGTCGACATCCTTCCCATACGAAACCCCGTTTTTCCTTAGCCGCCGATATCACCTTGTCTCTCGCTGACTGTCTCAGAAACCGTATCAGCACCGGTCTCGGGGGCCGGCAACGGTGCGAGCAACCGGTGTGCTCTCTCCACCTCAAACTCGGCATCAGCCCGGACCCCCAATCCCCTCCGTCAAAATTTTTGGACACAGCTCAACAATGTCCCATTGGTCCCAAAAGTCTCTTTCAGGCCTATGAGCCTCACGTTTTTCCTTTTGCTGTGATTTTCCAGGGCTTGAATGCGGTCCCACATTGCGTCCACTAGCTTGTTTCTCTTGTCACCATCTGCGTGTAGTCACTCTCAGGTCTCCTCTAGGCGCTTAATGCGTGTGTCTACTTCTGCCAGACTCTGTTGCATAGACGTCACTGTCGCTTTCAACTCCGTTGTCGTTTCTATAATAGTCATTTAACAGTTCGGGTAGCCTTACGGCCCGTGTCTTTGAAATATTTCGATGTGGCCATTTCGCTTGAATCCGAATGTTTCAGTTCTCCAAAATGCGCCAGCCGTTTACTCTTCGAGGCGAGGGTAGTTTTCAATATAACTTGAGCCTATACTTCGGTATTGTCTCAAAAGTAATGTCGGAGAGCAGAGGCTCCCTAATCAGCCGCCATCTTGTTCGCCGTACCCACGTGACTCCGTGAAGGGCACTTTTTCAAAGAATTCCTAGTTTCTGACTTCACAAGACTTCTTTGTTATGAAACTGTCCAAAATCGGTTTGTTCACATTGTGGTATAGTAACTTGTTAAAAAGCAATCACTGACTAACTGCCATACTCAGCTGACAAAGGGGCTATACATAGTTTTTCAACGAAATCACTTATTAATAAAGCAAATTTTAACTGCCTTATTGTCAATGGGCTCTAACCTCACTTAGAAATGAAGCACACGTCTGTTTTCTCTGTTGCTTGGATCAGCCACTATTCTGCTATAAATGTGAAGGAACCGGGTCAGGATGTAGCCCTGTACGCGCTCCCGAGCCTCTCTCCAACTACAGCGAAAACACCGCAGCTAACACCAAAAAAAAACACCAACTCCCAGCACAACACAGACTCTAACACAAACTCCACATAAGGACACAAAACAACAATAAAGGTGTATGTGCTGATTTAGCCTGCAAGAAAGGATGACGGAAAAGCAAATGTGGAGCAATTTGTTTATAGGCAGGATGTGGTGTGCTGGGGAGGTGGCATCGGGACTTGTGGCAACAAACTGGGCAAGCTGGTGAAGAAGGACAGCTCAGTGGTGGGGATGGAACTGGACAGTGTGGAGGCAGTGACTGAGAGGAGGATGAGAGGGAAGCTGAAAACCATCTGGACTCATCCAGCCCCGAGCCTCAAAGCGCTTTGGAGGCTCATTTGTGCCGTCAGCCATCAGGCTCCACAACGCCACAGCACCAAACTGACAGATTTGTGCCTGATTTTATCTGAGACATTTATCTGGTTGTAAATAATTATTATTGATTGTATAGTGTAAATAGTGTGTTAATACATCTACAATACTGCATCTGTTCTTTTATATTCCTTGTGCTGCTATATTGTGTTAAATTTCCCCTACGGGGGATTAATAATGTAATATCTTATCTTAGGAGCAGTACTTTAGCATGGATCCACCTCTGTTTGCTTCGTAACGTTCAATTTAGATTTACATTTTACATGTCATTTTACCGACACTAAGGTACACAGCTTCTCCACCGTCTCAGTCACTGTAACTTATGTGGGTTTCAGATTGTGCTCACTCATGAGTTCAAGCGAGCACCCGTACGAGCACACACCTGGTTACAATCTTAAAACGCACTGCTAGTGGCCGCTGAAAACTACATATTAGCCCTTTAAGCAGAGCCATAAATTTTTATTCAAAATTTCATTTGAACGTGGAAAATGAATAACTATTTGCTCTGTTCACATTTAAAACTCAGTGTATAAGCAGACTGGGTCCTACCTTGTACTCCAACAAGAAGTATTCGTAAAATGCACTGTCATTCTGATCAGGCTATTGTTGTTCAACGCGTAAGCAATATGGAGGAAAATATCAAGTTATGCTGAAACTGATAATCATGACACCAAACCATCTGAGAGCCATCTGAGTAATGTGTGGAAGCATTCTGGATTCAACATATGGAGAAATTGGGGATAACTGTGAGACAGTTTGCAGATTGTAAAATGCAACTGCCTGCAGCAATATTACCACAACAACAAAATATAAGGGGTCACAAATAAAAGTAACATGAATTTAAACCAATTCCAAGTTATTTCTCATTAGTTTGAGCTTGAAAAAGTGGCAGCCTCACTGATGGTGTACGGTTTTTGTAATCACAAATGGCAAACATCTTTCTTTATACACAGGATCCAGTGTTTCCCACAGGTTTACATGCTGCAATTAGCTTTGAGAGTTTGGCAGCAAAACAGAACTAAATTTGCAGTATGGGCTAGGAAGACCACATGAATGAAATATCCTGGCATAACAATATAATAATAAAAATAACAAGAAAAACCATTAGTGTGGGCAGCCAAATAAACTCTAAGTATAGTAACACTGCAAATCACAAAGTAGTAAGTTAGGCATCTGCTACAGATTCTGTAAAACTCAGTCTCTACTGTACTGCCAACAGTTCAGCCAAGTTCAGTTGACTTCTGAGACAGAGATAACTGAATCTATGAAAGCATACTGTGAAAATGAAATAAAACTTTAGTTCTAGTACTGTGCATGAATACCAGTGTCTGAGGGAGAATGGAACTTTGATTTTGGTTTTATGTATAGGTCTACATTAATTACACAGTGTAACAATTTTCTAATGTTATTCCCTAATTGCTTATGCCTCAAAAGTATAGAAAATGGCTATTATTCCCCGCAAACTTTGTTTTTTTAACAAGGACAGTGATATTTTGAAATAACCCTATTTCCAATGAGAGAACGGGCAAATATGTGCCTTTCCATTCACATAAAGTCACATAAATTTAAAGGGAGTATTTAAAGGGGCTATATGTTTTTGATTAGGCTCCACGTAAGGATCCAAAACAACAATAAAGTTTTATGTGCTGAAGCCCCTCAGACCAAACAGGTTCAGATGATGTCGAGTAAGAGAGTGAGCAGGAGAAACACAAAGAAAGTCACATTAGCTCACCGGCTAACGCCGATCTGCAGAGACTTGCATCGCTTAAGGATTGTGTATTCAAAAGAGCCTTAGTGAACCCCTCTCGCAGTAAAGGTGTTACTGGAGACATTTAGCAGGACAGCAAAGGAGCGGTCCAACCCCTCTCTCTCCACAGGTCACCTCTGGACATCAAAAGTACCAGCAGTCCGGCCTCAACCTGACTCCTTTTCCCATAGAACGGCTGAGCCATAAAACACCACTCCCTTCTCTCTTTAGCCGATGTGCAAATGTGATAAGCCAGGAATGCGAAAGGGGGAACATTAACAACCCCTGTTTTTCTTCAACCAACACATGTTTCATTATAAACTGTGTTTGTTCTGTTTAAATAATAATCCTTGCTAAGTTAGTAGTGGCGTTTGCCTCTTAGTTTAGTAGTAATGACCCTGTTGTTATCCTTTAGTGATGTTTGAAAACTAGAGAACCATAAGAAAGTAATCTTGAAGAGTTCCTTAATTTCCTCATTTTGTTTTGTTTTAATTTTAATTAACTCCCTGTTATTCCCTAGTAATCACTGTCTGTTTAATATTAACTAATGCTTTAGTTAAACGTTCCATACACAATTTCCTACTAAAACATTCATCCACACGCTCATGTGTATAACCAGCTTCCCAGTTCCCAGTTAAAGTGGTAAATCTCAAAGTTGAATGTCTGCTGTTTTCTCGTACGATCCGAGCTCCACCAAGGGACAGAAAAGGAATAACACACATGCGTTTAAAACTCGGCTTACACCGACAATGAGCGCCAAATATCTATCACCATGTAATGGTATAAACAAATTCTTTGCTGCCATGCTTACATCTAAATTGTCTCTTGAGTTAAAACATGTAACCATCAAGTTTACACTAAAAACATGTAGTTAAGCTTTGTTACGCCTTTTATTAAGTATATAACAATTAAGAAACCCTTAACACTCTAGTGTTTAGTCTTGTTTTGCTTGTCTTTATCCGAATGTTTAGAACTAAGTATTTTTCAAATGTTGATATTGCGGAGAGAGAGATTAAATGAAAATACGCGCAACATATATTTTCTTTATCCCACTAAAAAGTTAACACTTTTGAGGTAACTCCCCCAGAGAAATCCACTCCCCAAATTGACGTCACCACGTCCTGAAGAAGCTAGATAAAAGGCCTTGTTGTCTTTTGTCTCCCTCTTCTTAAAAAACTCTCTTGAAACTAAACTCTCGTGTATCCTCTCGTAATTACGAACAACGTTCGTTACTTTTGAAATTACGATCTTTTTTTTTTTGTTTCAGACAAGCTGAGAAAGCTACTGTCCTTGAATCCCCAATTTTCTTTGCGGGAGCTTTGATTTTGTTTGGAGCTGCCCGGGATGAAACTTTCCCCAGACTTGTTTAAACTCAGCAACATTAAATAGCCTATATTCCCGGGCCTCGCGAACCTACGGCGAGTCTTATTTGATTTTGTTGTTTTAACATCATCCGATCGTTCTAAGCAACTTTGGACCCAGAAACTCAGAAGCCCGTTCACTTCTTGCCTTGAATGAACGGAGTCACGGCTCCAACGACAGAGTCTGGAGTGTGTTCCGCCGAGCTAGAGCGACACCAAACGACCTGACCGCCCGCTGCTGCAAGCGTTTTCCCGCAAAGGACTCCGGAACGAATCCACCGGTTTGAACTCAACTCGAGACGCCACTGGGGTGTCTGGCCAGGACAACATCCACGAGCCAACCGGCAGTGAGCCTTTGCTACGTAATTGCCCTAAAGTAAGGCAAAACAAACTACACTCTGTGACTCGTTGGTGTTCTTTAGGTGGCCCTCATCTATAGTTAAGAAACCCCTAGGCTATTCAAACTAAATTTGCAACGTAATTTCTGACCATTTGTTCCCTCATCCTCGGAGAATCCTCTCCCTGTACAATATAAACTGAAATTCCATCGAGCCTAACATTCTGTTCATTACCTTCTGGTTTGTTTCATGTTGACTGTTCTCCCTGTAATATTCCCACATTTACTCCCTCTGTTGTACTCCCTTTAGTTAGTCAATAAATTTCAACTTGATCACAGTGATTTGAGTGTGTGTGCATTGTTAAGAATCTGGGATCCCTGTTCAGAGAATTTACCCTCAGATTTGAGAGTGACTAAAGTTTACGATTTCAGAATAACTGAACCATTAATAACTAATGAATTACCAGAAATTCGTCTAATTATCAAGCTATACTCAAGGACCTAAAGCCTTGGGGTGACAAGCAAATCTGTAGGTGGTGCCCTGGTTTCGAGGTATGAATTAATATTCCCTAAAATATTAATTTTTATAACTTTATTAAAAATTATACGTAGCGTTAGACCTGCTACAGGAACGATTTGTTTACTAGCCACGAGCAGCCAGCTAACGCTACATTAGCTCGGACCTGCCACTGTTTGCTTCGTAACGTTTAATTTAGATTTATTGCCTTTTACCAATACTCAGGTACAGAGCTTCTCCACCTCTCAGTAGGTGTAACTAACATGACCCACATTATATACAACCCAGAAGAAGAGCCATCCACTGACACTACAGTAAATTTACTTACTGCGGTCTAACTGTTACAAAGTGTGACACAATCTCGTTATAATATTCAGTCCAGCTCACTACCCGTTTCATTATCATCCAATACATGTAGCGTTGCTGACATTGCTGAGCCTCTGGAGACAGATTCAAAGATAGTTCCTGAAAGCAGCAGGCGAGCTAACGCTGGAGCACGCTGGCTAAATGCAATACTGAGGACAGAGATGAATAAATGAACAATTTCTACATGTTTAACGTTTCCTTACAGACAGGTGTATTGAGAAAGTATTGTCTTTTTACTTGCGAAGGTTTTATTGCGCGTACTTACAGTAACGAGCGTAGCTGTTATCACCTAACGTTACAGTAGTTTGGAGCTAACTTAACCCTCACTGTGTGTGTGGGGGGGGGGGAGCCGACAGAGAGCAGGCAGAGATTGCAGCCTGATGATTTTCTTATCCATTGCGTTTCAAATTAAATCAGATTTGACGCTCGAGACTTAACGTTACATCATAGGACCCGCAAGTCTCAATAGCAGTATCAATAAGCTTATTGATTTTCGGGTTTTGAGAAATTTTGGAACCGGGTCCTTTTGGAACCAGGTCTCGATCCCCATCCCTAATATACAGTATAACATATATCTATTATAGAGCTCTGACAAATTGCTTCATAAGGTCTGATTTGATGTGCAGTGGTGGCACCTCTCGGGGATCCACCAGTGGCTCCCACTTGACGTTGTTCCTCCTGACAGAGAACTCGGTCCGCTGTGGCCAGTCCAGCCTATGGTAGTGCACCTTGGTATCCCAAAGGGAAAGATAGCAGGGGAAACTTGGTTTGGAGACCTATCAGGAATGCCACCATTTTGAAGTGTCCTATGATCTCTAAGCTGTACTCATCATATTTCAAGGCGTCCAGTACCAGGGAAAGAGACGGACCGTACTTGTTACCTTTATGGAGCAGCTCCGCTTTGAGACTGGTGAACCATTGGAAGGTGCTGATGCCACCACTGTACATCAAATTGAGCCTTATGAAACAATTTGTCAGAGCTCTAAATAAGGAGTCAGCAGCGTTCAAGTACCTTCAAGACTTTCCACCTAAGTTTTCTGAGGCAAAGCTCAAAGACGGTCTATAAATAATAAAATATGTTACTTTGGATTTATAGGTTGTTGTTTTGTTGTTTATGTGAATGAAAAGACACAATTTTGCCTGTTTTCTCGTTGGAAATAGGTACATTTCAAAATACCACAGTCCTGGTCACTAAAGCAAAGTTTGTGTGAGACTTTTTTAGGTCTCAGAGAATTCACTGATCAGACCCCTGACAAGAGAGAGCCAAGTTCAGTGCTTGGAGTGCTACTGTCAACATAAAGTAACTTACTAACAAATTACTGTGAGTTCTAGTTTTCATTACCACTGCTGTGCAATAATCTGTTCACAGCAGGTCATATTTTGTTAAGATGTAGTGATTTGACTACTAGCTTTTTATTATTCAGTAGATACTGGGAGGCTGAGTTTTAAACTTATTTGCCCTGGTTTAACTGGCACCTTAAAAAGAGAGAGAACACTGATATGGGGGCCAACTTACTCCTGTTAACAGTTCCAACCTGGTTTATACACTAGTTCAGTAGGCCTATGAAGAGCAAAACAGGGCTGTGTGATATTATATAGCTCATACAATGCAGCCCAATGAGGATGCAGTCTAGAACACACTTCATAAAGGAGACACACTTGTAAAGTTCTTTGTCTCTCCTCCTCCTGTGCTGACGCTGTTTTAAAAGAGGCCTATATGCAATGTTAAAGGTTTCTTTGTGTTTTCCTGTTGTGGAAAATGTCTACATTATTGTTAACAATTATTATATAAGACATTCAAATGAATACAAAAAGTATTATTGTTGTGCTGTATTTAGTATGACGTCATACAGTGAGTTTTTTCAGCACCCCCAACTCTGAATGCCTTCCAGCGTGCCTGAAGCAGGTTATGTGCACATGTACCTAGAAACTAGTCTGGTGTAAAGACTGCACTTATCAAACTGCGGATGCAGTCGTAGCGTGATCCTCTGCATCTGCCATTAAAGTTGTGTGTTTTCATTGTGTAGTCGTCGTGATTGTGTACAGCTATCTGCTAGCTTATCACATGTTAACATTTAAAATGAACTGATCAGTAAAGAATTACTTTCAAACACCGCCTCATCGCTGTTTGGTGAACCAGAACAGAGCCAGCCACACACGTGTATACCTCTAGTACAAAATTTGACACTGTTTTGAAATTCGTTTTCCGGAAAACCACTGCAATATGAACGTAACTAAAAATACCATTTGCTTGATGGATTGTTTGTGCTGACTTACCAAGAAGAGCTTTAAAGAGGTTGCTTTTGAAAATCCCCATTACTCTCTGAATGGCAGTTTTGAGCTGCTGCTCCTCTGGCTTCCTCAGTTTAGTGCAGTACTCCTCCAAAAGCCCCAAGGCTCGAGCTGTGTCTGCAGAGGGGGCAAATGAGTCAGGTTGTTGTTGTGTCCTTGGTTTGTTATCTTAATATAGTAATAAAAAATAAAAATAATATTGGTAATAATAATAATGTAATGTACCTACATATGTGTCTGTGTGTATACGTAATGCAATAGATATACACACAGATAAAATAGCCCTAACACTATAGATTCAAGTCTTTAAATACAGAGATGACTAAAGTCAGATTAGGTGACTTTACCTTCCTCTACAGCTGTACTATCAGCACACTGCAGAAATAGACACAAGAAGATATACAATATATGGCCACAACTATGTGGACACCCCAGCATTCCAGAGATATATATATATATACATATATATTCCAGTTATAGTTGGTTATGTCATTCCAAAACCATGGACATTAAAAGGTAACTTCTGCATCTTTCAACCTGGACCTCATTTTACAACAATTTTGATATTGGTATTGAGCAAGTGTGCTGCAGTAAACCAGAAACAGTCACTATAAGCCACCAGACTCTATTGATTAAAAACAGTAATTTTCAGTTCAGTTCATGTTTCATTTAAACATTGTTGCTAAAGCAGTTTCAAAATCAAAAGTTTACATTTGAATATGACATAAGATTAATCCAATCTTACCTCGCAGAATACAAGAGTTGGTGGGCTACCGCTGCCTCGGTCAGTTTGTTTGTCGAGGCAGCGGTAGCCCACCAAGTCCTGTGTTCTGGGAGTGTGAAAGCTTTGATGAGAGCGATATAGCGACCATTTCTGGTTAAACAAAAAGGGTCACACATACTTTGACAAGGCACATTTGCCCACCAGCATTATGTTGCAGTCCTGTATCACAGCTGCCAACTGCAGTGTGCTCGCACAATACTGGACCAATTTCAAAACGTTTTGTCCCCATTAGTCATGAAAACATAGGAAAATAGGGTCCATGTTAAAAAAAAAGCATAAGGTACCCTTTAATGTGCTAATTAACCAACCTCCATTCTTCTGGTTTTAGTCTTACCACCAGATTTTGGAACCTGGCTGCAGGGATTTGCTTGCATTCAGATACAAGAGCATTAGTGAGGTCCAACACTAATGTTGGGTTATAATGTCTGGCTTGCAATTGGTGTTCCAGCTTATTCTAAAGGTGTTGAATGAGTTCTGGGTTCTGTGCAGGCCAGTCAAGTTCTTCCACACCACACTAGGATAACCGTTTCTTTATGGAGCTGACTTCACACACGGGGCATGTTAAAATAGGAAAAATAGACTAAAGAGAGGCCATAGACTATGTCTATTATGTATATTCTGAGCCTAATGGAAACCAAAAGGTTGGACAAGCTTGAATTTCGACTATGAAGTGCTGACAAATGCAATGTTGGTGATGTGACAGCATCTACATCATTCACATTTAGTACTTACAGGGTCTGATACTGAAGGAGCAAAAACTACTCACCTTTTTTTCTGACAGGCATGGCTGACTCAGTTTAAACTTGACTCTTGCTAGGGCTTCCCGTTCAGTCTTCTGTGCATGGTTAAAAAGTTCTTTCTCAGAGGGATTACAGAAAACAGGAAGGGTTTTGATAAACTTCACTCTACTCCAAGAGCTCTGACAAGAGAACTTAAACCAGTGGCTCTCAAAGTGGAGTCCAGGAACCACCAGGCCCTGAGGGTTATCCTGGGGGGGTGGGGGGTTCCAACAAAATGAGGAAACAATTAATTCCACTGACTAGATTTAAAAATATTTCATCACTGATCCTGGTCACAGGTGTCTCTGTCCCAGATGACAGTATCAACAGTAATCCACAAGAAGCTCAGATAAGGTCTCCTGTAGTAATGCCTCATCAACTTTTATCTACTGTGTACAGTAACTCAAGATGAGAACACTGGGGAGCCCCTGGTTTCTGCACCAGAGGTTGTGTATTACTTCTGTCTGGGTCCACTTCAAAAACAAATCCTTTAGCTGAAGAGCTGGCAGACCAAGAAATACTGACCAGAAAGACATGCCCTGTCATGTCTGATTCAGTGCTGACAGACAGCCTCTCACAGACAGACGGGTCATAATACACTACTGGAGACAGACGGGTGGACACCAAGCCCTTAAGTCGTCACAGCGGATGAATGGTGTGTAGAAACGCTGGCTCAATGTCTCACGGTGAGCAGGAGCTGTCAGGTGTTAGGGCAGCCAGCACTGTGCTCCGTCCACACAGCTGGGGAGTTGTGACATTCCTAGGTCGGCCCTCGGTCAGAACAGCTGGTCCACATCATTTTCTCCGCCTCACAGTCCACACTTGAAGTTTATTTTACCTGCCTACAAGCCAAAATGCAGGGTAAAGGGTGCGCCACACTTCAAAGAAAAAAAAGAAGAAACGTGCGGTGTCAAGTCCCTGCGTTTTCTTTAGGAAATGTCAGCTAACACATAACAGTCACTTCAGAGTTTTTCTCTGGATGTTCTGGCTTATGGAGAGACGTGTCTGTAAGTTACTCCCCGTGAGGCAGGTAACGTCAATGAGCAAGATTTTAAAAAAACCTCTGACGCTGACTGTTCCAGTTGCTTCTATAAACATGCGTGTTGTACATTAGTTAGCTAGCATTCATGCGAAATCACCAGCCAGTGGCGGTGCCAAATGAAATGTTGCTTTCTCAGTGCGACGCCTGGCTGTAGGAAAATACCTGCCTGTCAACTGTGAGAGAAAACGCATGGCTCTCAAATGACTCCATGTATTTTCATATTCCGTAAAATGGTGACTATGCATTCGCCGGGAATTTCTCCTGTTAAAAATCAGCACTGTCCTCGACCTGCCAAATCTCTTTATTCTATAACCAAGTACTGTACAGTAGCGTTTCCCATATGAGCTGACAGCATCACCAACAGTTTTGAGTGCCAGGAATAAGCTAGCCACAAGGACAAACGGAACTTCCCTTTATAGCTTTCAAAATAATAGTTTCGTTAACGATACATTTCAAACAGAATGGTAGCTCAAGTGAATATTTTTATATTTCTAATGTTTTGTAATATATAATAAAAAGATAACATGAGTACACTTTTTAAAGTGATTGAATTGTCAGTCAATGCAATAAAAATGAGATTTTTTAACAAAATGACCATCAACATAGAAACAATATTTTTATTTGCAAAGTGTAAAACATTTTTTCTCTCCTGTTTGTGGAGAAGAAGCACTCCCGAGTTCCCCGGATTGGCATGTTTTCGTCTGATTAAAAACCTGAGACTTAGAGATTAATTATAAAATAACAGGTAAAGTGTCACGCTCCATACTTTTATTTTGGAGGCAAACTCGCTTGACTTCAGGGCTAAATGCGGTGAACTTGTCGCAGCTTTACCTTAGCAACGCAGAGGCTGGTCGCTGGTTGGCGGTTCCCGTTTTGATTGACAAGATTTGACAACTAATCGTGTAGTGGGTTTTCTTGTCGCATCATGGTGGATCAACCAATGACATAACTTTAGACCTGTGCGAAGGTGAGAGTTAAAATATTGCTGCATTAAATGTACTGTAGGAAATATGGGAATTCTAGTTTATTCTGACTTCGATAACCTGACATTGTAATAGAATTATCCTTATTTATTAGGCTATCATTATTATTGTTTTTAATACGAAACAAAACACTTTTTTCTTTCAAACCCTTGTGTACTTGTAATTGGTAAATTCCAATGAGATGCAGTGGGACTTGGCAATATTCCTTGCCATTTGTGTCCCAGCAGCAGACTCTGGTGGTCACTAAAGAAAAAATTATATCTAATATTAGTAGGCTACAGCTGCTGCTGGAGAGGACTTTAATTTGAAAATAGTGAATATAACAACCCCTCGCAGAATACTGTGTATTGTTTAGAACATAGACTGTATAAAACAAGTTAACTGCATACACAAGGTGTACAATAAATAATAAAAACAAAGCAACACCACATAATATGCTGAGTCAGCCTTGGATTCTGCATTCATTGCAAGCTTAAAAAAAAGACATTCCCACTGGCCATTGATTGTTGTTGTTAAGAATTTATGTCCCATTATCTATTCTTAATGAATAATGCTCATAACTTGCAGTTATTGCCAGAAGAGAATCACAAATGAACATCTAGGCAGGCTTGAATTTAGAGGTAGACCGCTGTAAAACATTGAAGTAGGACACAAGAATCTACAATAAAGGTAAAAATACAATATAGAACAGTATCTTAAAAATTAATTGAATGTGACAGGTCATTGACAACATACTGTATGTTTTCAGAGAGACATGCTGACTTCAGATTGTTGTGTAGAGCAGGTTAGAAGAGCAGCTGGAAGCAGTCCTTACATCTGCTCTCTGCTGCCCCCTGCTGCTGTCTGTGCAGCTCCTCCTCCTGCAGCAGCTTAGGATCCAGTTGGACTTCGGTTTTTTTCTCAGCAAGGAGCAACAGTGAGAGGTGAGCTGGCTTTTCTCTTATATTGTAATTCTATAACCTCAGTTTATCAAGTCTTGTTAAAACTCCCTATAGGAATATGGTGTGTATCTTTAATTGGGAAACTCCATCAATGAACAGTTGGAACAGCCTTTTAACTGCAAGTTTTATATTTCTAAAGTTTCTCTGAAGAATAGATATGCTTACTTTCCCCCAGCCAGCCTTGTTGGGCTACACTGAACTGTTTGGACAGAAACATTCTGTTTTTTTACTCTGAATAGTCATATTTTAAGTCATATTAACTGAACACGATATGAACTTCGATGTCAAATTAGATGTAGACGCTATACCAATCAACAAAAGCATTGTTTTTCTACTGTAGTAAAAAACGTAAAGTCTTCAGTGGATAAATATTAACTTTATTTACCGAGACAGGCTTGAGTGGTTGTGGTTTGTAGTAAGTAACATGGTGTTAGCCAGTGAAAATGACAACATGCAAGGATTTGTTACCACTCCGTCTTTGAATCTTTTGAATCGGAAACCTGGTGCTACAGAGATAGGGGAGATAAAGGTATACCAGGCAGAAATTTGTTTTTCCCCTTTGTTTGACAATCGCTTTAAGTGAATAGTTTACATACAGGTCAAAATATCACTTTTACAGTAGATATAGATAAAACAGAATAATGTTGCATGTTAAATCTTCAGTTTTCTCAAGGGAGCTAAACCAGTGATGAAATCATATCACAGCTATCACAACAAGGAACTAAGTCCTCTATCCTTAACCTAGACTTTTAGAAATGGAAATGCAACATTATTTTTTTGTATTATATTAAACCTGTATGACCTTATTTATTCAGGGCTTCCTACAGCTTAGTTTACATGCTACTCAAGAGGCGATTACATCTTTCCTAACTTGGATGATGAATAAACAATGGTAACCAGTTCAACCTCAACCATTTCTAAAACAAAGTCACAATTACCTAACTACCATATTCTCAAAAGCAGCTGAATGACAATACTTTCTTTGGTGAGAACATTTAGAAAATATAAGTGTGCTGTTTCACCAAATGAAGTATTTCTTCCACATGAACTTCAAACCAAGCAAGTGAAATTTCCCCCCAAAGTGGGTGGAACAAGGACATTGTCAGAACATGCAGGCATTCCTCAGAAAGATTTTGTCTTGTCGGAAAAGCAGCAACTCAGCTCTGTAATCTATCTATCTCTATATATTGTTGGTTCACTGAGACCATTCTTTATTAGCTAGACATTGCCACCTTTGTCACACACAGATATTCAATGTTAGATTTTCTGACAGGTATTGTGGTTGTGCAGCAGACAGAAGGATGACAGACAGTAGCACTAGCTTTACATGTCAAAACAAAGGAGCATTTGTGTTTTATCAAACTGTTGTGGTGGCTTGAATAGCAGGCCTGGACTCTTGATGGGGTGAAGCTATGTTTTTATTGTCGACTCCTTGCACTGATAGAATGATGATTTAAATGGGTTTTACTGTGTCAGGTTTCACTGGGTGATTTTTTAAAATTGAGAAATGATCTGCTACTGTGTTACTAGTCATCATCTTAAGTAATTTCACAGTTTTATTACCCCTGAGACTTTTCTAATTTTCTTACAGTACATCTTACTTATCAGCTTCCATTGCATATCTTCATTTTGAGGCTTATTAACTGCTTCTGACTAGGGATGCAACTAATGATTTAATTACTGAATTGTTTGCTAATTATTTTCTCAAAAACTGTTTAGTCTATAAAATGTGAGTTAATAGTGAAAAATGCCTATCATAATTTCAAGATGACATTCAGTTTGCTCGTTTTGTCTAAATAAAATGCTAATGCTCCATATTTATATAGTGCCTTTCTAGTCTTTTTGACCACTCAAAGCGCTTTTAAACTACATTCACCATTCACCCACATTCATACACTGAGCCTAAGTGCTCAAACAGAAACTAACATTCACACACATTCATACACTGGCGCAACAGCCGCCAGGGGCAATTCAGTATCTTGCCCAAGGACACTTCGACATGCACCTTCTTATTAACCTGCTCTACCTCCTGAGCCACAGCCGCCCCGATAAGACTGCAAAACCCAAAGATGTTAACTGTATCATCACATAAGACAGAAAAAAAGCATGAAATAATCACATTGGAAATGCTGGAACCAGTGAACATTTAGCATTCTTACTTAAAAACAGCTTAAAATGGCTTATTGTTTATTAATTTGCTGTTGATTGATCAATCATTTTGACTCTGCTACCAAGTATTACACACTCAGTTTGTGAGTGCTAGAAGAGAAGCGTTCCCCTTCTTCCATCAATCTCAGAAAATTGAATTTCCCCTTAGTTGTTGCTGCTTTCAGGTTCAAACTGATATGGAAAGGATGGCTGCAGAACACAAGCTGAAGCAGAACATATCCAAAGCTAGCAAAGTTCCTGAAGATTAAACGCAATAAGGCGTGTCTTAACCACAGATCATTTAACATGATGGATAAATCACACATCACCCAGTTTGTGACACTGACTTTCTCATTTAATTTATTAGGATCCCCATTAGCTGTAGCCGAAGCAACAGCTATTCTTCCTGGGGTCCACGCAACACTCTATACATCATAGCACACAATTGCAGAAAATCACACATGACCACAACAAAGACAATACAACCATACACAAACACGATACAACACAATACATAACCCAGCTCTCATCAGTTAAAAAAAAAAAAAAAAAAAAAAAACCAAACACACACCTCACTCAACTGAACAAACAAATCTATTATCTAGACAGTACAGTGCGCTGTATAGAGTCTAGATACTACTTAAGCGTCCTTGGATGAGGAAAGCTGTTTTGCCAGGAGATGTTGTTTCAGTGATATTTTAAAGCAAATTATTTTATTTTAAACCTGTCCTGCCCGGCAGCTTGGTATAAAGTATGATGAGCTGATACCATATTGTGCCAGACAGATTTTACTTTAACAAGAGAGTATTAATATACTCCTTTGTCTGTTTTATTATTTGTTTAATTATGTATTGATTTGTC
>NC_060172.1:34727682-34730890 GCF_021292245.1 Micropterus dolomieu
GGAAAAGCAGCAACTCAGCTCTGTAATCTATCTATCTCTATATATTGTTGGTTCACTGAGACCATTCTTTATTAGCTAGACATTGCCACCTTTGTCACACACAGATATTCAATGTTAGATTTTCTGACAGGTATTGTGGTTGTGCAGCAGACAGAAGGATGACAGACAGTAGCACTAGCTTTACATGTCAAAACAAAGGAGCATTTGTGTTTTATCAAACTGTTGTGGTGGCTTGAATAGCAGGCCTGGACTCTTGATGGGGTGAAGCTATGTTTTTATTGTCGACTCCTTGCACTGATAGAATGATGATTTAAATGGGTTTTACTGTGTCAGGTTTCACTGGGTGATTTTTTAAAATTGAGAAATGATCTGCTACTGTGTTACTAGTCATCATCTTAAGTAATTTCACAGTTTTATTACCCCTGAGACTTTTCTAATTTTCTTACAGTACATCTTACTTATCAGCTTCCATTGCATATCTTCATTTTGAGGCTTATTAACTGCTTCTGACTAGGGATGCAACTAATGATTTAATTACTGAATTGTTTGCTAATTATTTTCTCAAAAACTGTTTAGTCTATAAAATGTGAGTTAATAGTGAAAAATGCCTATCATAATTTCAAGATGACATTCAGTTTGCTCGTTTTGTCTAAATAAAATGCTAATGCTCCATATTTATATAGTGCCTTTCTAGTCTTTTTGACCACTCAAAGCGCTTTTAAACTACATTCACCATTCACCCACATTCATACACTGAGCCTAAGTGCTCAAACAGAAACTAACATTCACACACATTCATACACTGGCGCAACAGCCGCCAGGGGCAATTCAGTATCTTGCCCAAGGACACTTCGACATGCACCTTCTTATTAACCTGCTCTACCTCCTGAGCCACAGCCGCCCCGATAAGACTGCAAAACCCAAAGATGTTAACTGTATCATCACATAAGACAGAAAAAAAGCATGAAATAATCACATTGGAAATGCTGGAACCAGTGAACATTTAGCATTCTTACTTAAAAACAGCTTAAAATGGCTTATTGTTTATTAATTTGCTGTTGATTGATCAATCATTTTGACTCTGCTACCAAGTATTACACACTCAGTTTGTGAGTGCTAGAAGAGAAGCGTTCCCCTTCTTCCATCAATCTCAGAAAATTGAATTTCCCCTTAGTTGTTGCTGCTTTCAGGTTCAAACTGATATGGAAAGGATGGCTGCAGAACACAAGCTGAAGCAGAACATATCCAAAGCTAGCAAAGTTCCTGAAGATTAAACGCAATAAGGCGTGTCTTAACCACAGATCATTTAACATGATGGATAAATCACACATCACCCAGTTTGTGACACTGACTTTCTCATTTAATTTATTAGGATCCCCATTAGCTGTAGCCGAAGCAACAGCTATTCTTCCTGGGGTCCACGCAACACTCTATACATCATAGCACACAATTGCAGAAAATCACACATGACCACAACAAAGACAATACAACCATACACAAACACGATACAACACAATACATAACCCAGCTCTCATCAGTTAAGAAAAAAAAAAAAAAAAAAAACACTCACTCAACTGAACAAACAAATCTATTATCTAGACAGTACAGTGCGCTGTATAGAGTCTAGATACTACTTAAGCGTCCTTGGATGAGGAAAGCTGTTTTGCCAGGAGATGTTGTTTCAGTGATATTTTAAAGCAAATTATTTTATTTTAAACCTGTCCTGCAGCTTGGTATAAAGTATGATGAGCTGATACCATATTGTGCCAGACAGATTTTACTTTAACAAGAGAGTATTAATATACTCCATTGTCTGTTTTATTATTTGTTTAATTATGTATTGATTTGTCACCAGGCCGGACAGCGGGGCAGACACGAGGATGGGGGGGGCACAAATATCGCACAGACAGCACAGAGAAAGGACAAGACCTGTCAGAGAAGTGGGATGGAAGGTGGGGACAACAGGGAATAGCAGAGGGAAACACCAATTGCAGAAAGCAACGAAACCTGCAATAGAACATAGAGGGGGGCTTGGGGAGGAGAGAAAAAAAAAAACAACAAACAAACATAGTAAAAGACAACAGCAGCAATAAACAGCTGACATAGTAAGACAACTAAGAGAAAAATGAAAACAAGAAACAGTAACAATAAACACAGCACAGCCATGAGAGCTGGAATAACATCAATTAATTTAAATAAGTAACTGACAGAAAAGCATCAAGAATAGGGACAACCTACAGGTGCTGGTCATATAATTAGAATATCAAAAAGTTGATTTGTTTCAGTTATTCCATTCAAAAAGTGAAACTTGTATAATGTATATTTACTCCACTGATATATTTCAAGTGTTCATTCCTTTTAATTTGGATGATTATAACTGACAACTAATGAAAACCCCAAAATCAGTATTTCAGAAAATTAGAATATTGTGAAAAGGTTCAATATTGAAGACACCTGGTGCCACACTCTAATCAGCTAATTAACTCAAGACACCTGCAAAGGCCTTTAAATGGTCTCTCAGTCTAGTTCTGTAGGCTACACAATCATGGAGAAGACTGCTGACTTGACAGCTGTCCAAAAGACGACCATTGACACCTTGCACAAGGAGGGCAAGACACAAAAGGTCATTGCTAAAAGAGGCTGGCTGTTCACAGAGCTCTGTGTCCAAGCACATTAATAGAGAGGCGAAGGGAAGGAAAAGATGTGGTAGAAAAAAGTGTACAAGCAGTAGGGATAACAGCACCCTGGAGAGGATTGTGAAACAAAACCCATTCAAAAATGTGGGGGAGATTCACAAAGAGTGGACTGCAGCTGGAGTCAGTGCTTCAAGAACCACCACGCACAGACGCAAGACATGGGTTTCAGCTGTCGCATTCCTTGTGTCAAGCCACTCTTGAACAAGACACAGCGTCAGAAGCGTCTCGCCTGGGCTAAAGACAAAAAGGACTGGACTGCTGCTGAGTGGTCCAAAGTTATGTTCTGATGAAAGTACATTTTGCATTTCCTTTGGAAATCAAGGTCCCAGAGTCTGGAGGAAGAGAGGAGAGGCACAGAATCCACATTGCTTGAAGTCTAGTGTAAAGTTTCCACAGTCAGTGATGGTTTGGGGTGCCATGTCATCTGCTGGTGTTGGTCCACTGTGTTTTCTGAGGTCCAAGGTCAACGCAACCGTCTACCAGGAAGTTTTAGAGCACTTCATGCTTCCTGC
>NC_060172.1:34730990-34742222 GCF_021292245.1 Micropterus dolomieu
ATGCTTCCTGCTGCTGACCAACTTTATGGAGATGCAGATTTCATTTTCCAACAGGACTTGGCACCTGCACACAGTGCCAAAGCTACCAGTACCTGGTTTAAGGACCATGGTATCCCTGTTCTTAATTGGCCAGCAAACTCGCCTGACCTTTACCCTATAGAAAATCTATGGGGTATTGTGAAGAGGAAGATGAGATACGCCAGACCCAACAATGCAGAAGAGCTGAAGGCCACTATCAGAGCAACCTGGGCTCTCATAACACCTGAGCAGTGCCACAGACTGATAGACTCCATGCCATGCCGCATTGCTGCAGTAATTCAGGCAAAAGGAGCCCCAACTAAGTATTGAGTGCTGTACATGCTCATATTTTTCAGCTGGCCAACATTTCTAAAAATCCTTTTTGTATTGATCTCTATTCTAAATTTCAGAGATACTGAATTTGGGATTTGCATTGTCACAATTAAATGAAATAAACATTTGAAATATATCAGTCTGTGTGTAATGAATGAATATAATATCCAAGTTTCACTTTTTGAATGGAATTACTGAAATAAATCAACTTTTTGATGATATTCTAATATGACCAGCACCTGTATATTTGTGTGTGTCTGTGTGCATAAGCCTGTTAAAGAATGTAGTTGTTAATGAGAGTGGGTGTCAGCTTGTCGTGGTGAGGCAGGTAGGTGGACCCAAATGCAGGACACGTCGTGCGGCGCAGGTATAATTCAAAAGTTTAATTAAACAAACAAAAGGCGAGCGCACTTACAAGCAGTGGCTGAGTCCCAAGAAGAATCCAAAAGGGCAAGGGAAAATCCAAAATACAGGCAGATATCCAAAACAGACAGCGCTTCTTCACACCAAAAAAACACTGCAAAGACGAGACAGAAACACCAGGTATATACACACGGACTAACGAGCAGGGCGGGAGCAACACAGGTGACAGACATGAGGCTAACGAGGCAGGCGGAGACACAGCAGGGAAAACAGAGAGACTAGCAGGCAGGCAGATACTGAGGGGGGGGAAAGACAAAACACAAGTTACTCAACACTAAACATCAGAGTAATATGAATAAACTAATACAAGCAGACAGATCACAAATAAACTAACACCAACAAAGAACACAGTCAGAAGCTAAGGTAAAACAGAACTCACAGTGGGATGCCACGACTGTGCCACACCGACCCCAGCAACAGGCAGGCAAGAACCCCAGTAACCAATAGGGGTGGGAGAAAGAAAGAAAAAAATAATAATAATAATAACAAATAAAATATATATATATATATATATATTACTCCCAGATACACTGCAATGCAAACGCGGAAGACCCCGAACCAAACAACAGACGTCCAAAAAATATATATATAAATCACTTTACCCGCCCGGACTGACCGCGGCGCGCACACAACATAGCACCAAAACACACCCTGACAACACCGGCCATGTTCCCCAGAGACTCCCGAATGCCCCCACTATGAGAGAGCCGGCAGGGGGAAGCAGTGGGAGCCCCACCCCTGCCAAAGAGGGCCCAGGCGAGGAGAGGAGACAACGGGCCCCCAGGCCCAGGGACACACCACCCGCCCAGAAATGAGCAAAAGCCAGAAGCTCAAGTCCCCAGACCCCTAGGTCCAGAGCGGGCCCCCAAGCCAGGGGAGCCATGCTCCCCCCGACCCACCCCAGGTCAGGCAAGGCGGACACCAACCCCACGGCAGGACACGAGGCCAATGAGAATCCTCCCACTCCTTCAATCCCTCTGCCTGCTTCTGTAAATGTATTGTTTTGTGTTGGATGCATGTCATGGATTGTGAAGTGTTGTATGGTGGAGTAAAGATAAGGTGTGTGGTAACTAAGGTGCAGTTAAAATTGGAGAGTAGTTGTGACACAGGCAACCGCCAACCCCCACCGCCATGCACCACCACCAAGAATCAACCCACCACCAGACACACCTAGCGGCCGCATGGGATTTAGCAGCAAGGCAGTACACACCCACCCCCACTAAGTGATAAAGTTGATCAAGGGGGACCAGAGAGATTGGAATTGTGTCAATTTGTTTTTTTTTTATAGCATTTTCTCCATGCTAATGTGATCTATAAAGAGATTCCTATATTGGCCGATACTTATATTCTTTTTGGCCTTCAAGTTCATGAGGATAATTTTCTTGGCGATGCATAAGGCAGTAAGAAGTATGTATGATGTGTCAACCTCCATACTAATGTCACTTAGGTCCCCCAGCATGCAGAGTGATGGGGAAACTGGGACGGGGTAACTTAGCCATATTGTCTTCAAATATCTTTTGCCACTTTTGAACAGGTGCACATTGCCACATAGCATGCATGTAACTCTCAAATATGTTACCTGAGCAGACTAATGGATCTGGACTAATGGATAGATCTGTCAATTCAATTCAGTTCAATTCAAATTAGCTTTATTGGCATGAATGTGTAACAACAATATTGCCAAAGCATCATACATACAACATAAGAACAATCAACCCCATACATTTCATTAAACAAGTAATTAAAGCGTAAAGTAATCAAAGCGTATGTGTTTGTGTAAAAAAAAAAAAAAAATGAAGAAATATAAAAAATTAAAATAAAATAAATAAACAAAACAGTAAGCTTGTGTGTGTTTGTGTGTGTGTGTGTGTTAAAAAATAAAATAAAATAAAACAGTAAGCTTGTGTGTGTGTGTGTGTTAAAAAAAAATATATTAAAATAAATAAAATAAAACAGTAAGCGTGTGTGTGTGTGTGTTAAAAAATATATAAATAAAAATAAATAAATAAATGAAACAGTAACGTATGTGTGTATATATTAATAGACAATTTTTTTTTAAATAATTAATTGATTAAAAAATAATAATAATAAAAACAATCAGTGTCAAATGTAAAAACAAAACAATTACTAAAATAACAACCGATCAAAATAATATTTTATATATATTTATCAGTCTGAGGTTTCACTGGCTGTCCTCACTTCATGGCATGAGGAGACATATTTTGCAGCAATTATTTCACATTTAGGCATTTCTCCCTGTAAATAGGGAAGTTTCAGTGTGTCTGATATGAATTCGAATTCGGGGTATATTTGAGAATATGTTTTATATTTGGGGCATGAGGTTAGAAAGTGCAGCTCTGTCTCTATCTGTCCCCTGTCACACTGGGAGCAGAGTCTCTCCTCTTGTGGTAGCCAGCTCTGTCTGTGGCCAGGCTGTGTTCACTCAGTCTGTATGTTATCAACATTTTGTTCAGTTTGGGACATTTTATTGGTAATTTGCCAGTGTGAATTCTCTTTTTAGGGTGAGATAACATTGTAATTTACTTTGTGTTTTGGTCGTTTCTTTCCAGTATTCAATATATTTTTCTTTCTGCTTGCTATAATAATATATAATGCGATAATTTGGTTTGGTCTGCTTGAGTTGGTGTTGCTGTCCTGAAGCTGTTGGGGACTTGTTACTGCAGAGAGCCTCAGGAATAGCTGGCTGAGGGGACTCTTCTCTGGTTTCAGCTCCTGGTATGTTAGGGCTTTGTGATGATATGTCTGGGGTATGCCTGACTCCCACTTTAAGAATGGGAGAGAAATTGAACTGTCTTTTTTTAACAGTAACATGTATAATTTTGATAACAGTTTCGGAGGCGAGAGTTTAAGAAAGTCTGTTATCATTGGAGGTAGATCTAAGTCCATTATTTTATCCTTAAATCTAGCATGAATTATGGATTTAAACTGTTGAAATTCCAGAAATCTATTATGGCTAATTCCATATTGTGCCACTAGATCCTGGAATGGAATAAAGTTACTGCCTTGCATTACATGCTCTAGATGTCTTGTCTCTTTGTCATACCACAGTAGGGAATTTAGTAATTTCTTATTTTACAGGATGTCAGGATTATTCCAGATTGGGGTAAATCTGCATGGGATAGGTTCACAAGATCTCTCTTTCTTTTTTTTTGTATGATGAATAGGAGATTATTTTACCTCTCATGACTGCTTTTGCTGCCTCCCAAAGAAGACATGGCGAGGTTCCTGGCAGGTCATTAGTTTCCATATATATTGCCCCCTCCTTTTTGAAGTAACTTAAAAATAAAATCTAGGTCTTTAAGCAATGATGCATTAAATCTCCAACTTCTAGTATATAAGAGTGGGGTGGTGAGAACGCCAAACATCGCAGAGACCAAAATCGCTCATGTATTGTTTAAGGATGTCTGTTGATTTCCAAATACGGTGACCACCTGCCGTACTGAGCCTGTCAACTGCTGGATTACATACCATGTTGAAGTCCCCTCCTAATATAAGAGCTGTGTCTGAGTGAGCAGAGAGTGAGTTGAAGAAAGCATGAAAAAAGGAGGGGTCGTCAACATCTGGGCCATAGATAGTAGCAATCTATAAAGGAGTATTTTGAATCGAAATGTTAACAATAATGAATCGACCCTCTGGATCAATAGTAGTGGTATTATGATTGAAGTGTGTTTTTCTATTTATCATAATGGTGACACCCCTTTGTTTTGAGTTATAACAGGCTCAGTACGAGTGAGGAAACTGTGGTGAGGTTAGTTTATCTGCTGTCTTGGGTAAATGAGCCTCCTGTAGTAGGACAATGTCTGCTTGCAGATTATTTAGATGGTTAAAAATTTTTAATCTCTTTTCCCTTGAACCAACTCCGCGTCCATTCCAAGAGGTGAGCTTAAGTGTGGTCATCATTCAACTAAGGGATGTGGTGTAGGCTAGTGTGTGCAGTGTGTGTGTTGTATCCTTGTGTTTGGTGTGTGTGTGTTGTGTGCGCCTGTATATGTGTGTCTATTTGCGCATGCTGTATGCGCCTGCCTGTGTGTGCTAGCGTTGTGCACCACTGCTTGTGAATTAAATAATATGAAAATAGCGCAGCTGATCAACATGTAAACAGCGGAGGAAGAGCAACATTAACAAAAGAAAGAAACAGTGAAACAAAAACAGAGGAAAATACACAAAACATTATCGGACAGTCTAGTCAGATAACCACATTCTGTCTTCTGTTGAGACGTTCTCTGTCTTTTAAAGCAATTTTTACTTTTCTCCTGAATGATATGCTCAGGCAGAGTGTTCCATGCAACCATGGCTCTAGATATTGCAGTGTTCTTCATCATACTGTTTTTCGCTTTGGGTAGTGTAAATCTACCCTCAGTAGCGTGCCTGGTACAATAGTCATGCACATCTGAGCGCCAACATAGCTGGTTGGTAATTTAGTAACTGAAATCTTTTTTATAAAATAAAGCAAAGGGGCAGGACATCTATATTTTACCTTTGACCAGGTTAAACAGCTATACATTGTATTTACATTAGTTCTATATGAGCACTGAAGCGTACAACGTGCTACTTTATTCTGAGCAACTTGCAATTTTTTCCTCTGAGCATGGAAGCACTGGACCAAACCACTGAGCAATAATCCAGATGAGATAGAACTAATGCCTTAATAATCTGTCCAATTACATTTATTGATAAAAATCTCCTATTCACTGAAAGACCTCTACCCATCTTTCTCACCAACTTATCAATATGCATAGACCATGATAATTTACTATCTATTGTAATACCAAATGTTTGATCTCTTGAACTTGTTCATCTGCAACATCATTAACGTACAACTTTTACTTTTACTTTCCCTAATACAATGCTCTTTGTTTTAGAGATCTTTTGAACTACTTTGTTATTTATTACCCATTCAACTATAGACTGCAATTCCCTATTTAAGACACTTGCAAGTTCTTCAATCGTGGATTCCGCCATGCAAGCTGTTGTATCATCAGCATAAATGCTAACTTTTGCCCCTTTTGAATTACTGGTAATTCATTTGTAAACACAGCAAATAACAATGGACCTAAACAGCTTCCTTGAGGAACTCCACAGCTAATAGGATTTTCATCAGAAAAACTTCTATTAAAGAAAATTCTTTGTTTCCTGTTGGTCAAATAGCTCTCCAGCCAAAGATATGCAATTTGATTAAATCTATAACATTTAAGTTTTTTTAATAAAAACCTATGATCAATTATATCAAAACCTGCACTGAATTTGAGTCAGAGCAGTTTCAGTGTTGTGCCCTTCTCTATAAGCATATTGGTAATCTTTGTTCAAATCATTCACTGAAAAATAAAATTGCATTTGTTCATAAACAATTATCTCCATTATCTTCCTTAAAGCAGGTAACAGACTCATTGGACGACTATTAGGGCCTGAAACTTGACTTGGAAAAACAGAACAAGATCTTTACAAACTTCAAGAACAACTGTGTGGAGCAGGCATTGACCAGCCAATAGACACAAACCCAAAGCAGTGAACACTGTGGACACACTGGAAATCAGAAGACACAGTGGAAAGTTGAGGATGCAGTGGAAAGTTGAGGACACAGTGGAAAGCTGAGGACACAGTGGAAAGCTGAGGACGCAGTGGAAAGCTGAGGACGCAGTGGAAAGCTGAGGACACAGTGGAAAGCTGAGCAGACAGTATAACACTGTGGACACAGTGGAAAGTTGAGGACACAGTGGAAAGCTGAGGACGCAGTGGAAAGCTGAGGACACAGTGGAAAGCTGAGGACACAGTGGAAAGCTGAGCAGACAGTATAACACTGTGGACACAGTGGAAAGCTGAGGACGCAGTGGAAAGCTGAGCAGACAGTATAACACTGTGGACACAGTGGAAAGCTGAGGAGACAGTGTAACGCTGTGGACACAGTGGAAAGCTGAGGACGCAGTGAGCAGCAGCAGGCACCATGATCGACCTGAGTTTCCTGACGGAGGAGGAGCAGGAAACCATCCTGGCTGTGCTGAAAAGAGATACTGAGCTAAAGAAGGCTGAGGAGCAGCGTGTCCAGTGAGTTCCTTGTGTCAGTTGTTCGATGATTCAGCAGTTCTGAGTAGATGCACTAACTAATGCCTTGCTCTTTAAGTTTTATCTGTCACAGATGAGATTCTGTAGAAATTACATTATCTCCTAACTACAAGTTCCATGGGCAGGGCAAAACTTTGCTTACAGCACAGCAGAAGCTACATGAGTTTTTTGCAGTAAAAGTTTATTCAGTTCTTCATTTCCCATACCATAGTTTAGAAATGAATCATGAGCGATGTGTCTGCACTCAGGAGCCTGCAGAAGACTGTGACTGACAAGGGCCAGCTGAAGTACATGACTGGAGAATGGTTCTATGAGACCAAGCAACTTCGCCATCAGGATCGCATCCATGGCTCCGACATCATCAGGGCCTCCATGAGACACACATATAAACCACTGACTATATGTGAGTCTCTCTCTTAAACATTTTAAAGAAGGCAAAACCAGAGGTCCATTTCTCAAAATCTTTGTCCTTGTAAGCTAGAAACAATTAAATGCTCACCAAAGTATAACATTTTTAATTTATTTAATAATGTGGTGTTTCAGGGTTAAGGATCTAAGAGTAGCTAAATTGTCACTCTTCCTCCATCCAGTAGTTTTGCTTTCTGGTGTGTAATTAACACTTAGGGCTGAACCCGAATAGTCGAAGATCCGATGCTCCGATGGGTAGAGCCTGATTCGACTGTCAATCTCACAGTCGAAGCTTCGCAGTGAAATGAAGATTGTGCCTTTTTAGCGATATGGCGGCGCTCAATGTCTGATTTTAAATAGAATTACCAGTTTTCTCCCAATAAGTTAATATACAGCCTATTACAACCCAGCAAGCAATTTTAATTTTGAAAGACGTCTAATAGATGTCTCAACAGAGCCCAGACATCTAGGCTAAAGGGCTGAATTTGGGCTGTCAGTTAAAGTTTAGCAGACGTCTAACCATAGCCCAAAAATAGTCTAGTCATCAATTAGACCACTATTGAAAGACGACATATTGACGTCTAATAGATGTTGAAAATGGGTCTAGGCTAAAACAGGACTGAATTTGGGCTGGCAGTGAAAGTTTAGTAGACACCTAACTGTAGCCCAAAAATAGTCTAGCCCCTTGACGCCTGAATTTATTTACTTATTTACTCATAAAAAGAAATGGATTATTTTTGTTTTATTTGCTTTCAAGCTGATGCTAAATTAATTGAAAATTGTCAATTTGTTTTTAGAACATAGAAAAATATAAATTCAGGTATGATGTAGGTATGATGCAAATTAGCAACAACAGGCATAAACGACAAACCAGTGCCTGAAAAAGGTTCCCAGGTACGTATCAAATATGCACCACAAACAGGCATTGGGGGAATACATACATTATCTCTACTTCAGTCTGAAAGGAAAGAGTGTAATGCGAATTTGCGACAATTGGCGTTAAGGGGCTAGTCATCAATTGAATGGAATGAATTTGGGTAGTCAGTGAAAGTTTAGTAGACGTCTAACCATAGCCCAAAAAGAGTCCAGTCATCAATTAGACCTCTATTGAATGACTAACATTATAAATAGACGTCTAATAGACGTTGAAAATGGGTCTAGGCTAAAACAATGCTGAATTTGGGCTGTCAGTGAGAAGTTAATAGACGTCTAACCATAGCCCCAAAGTAGACAAGTCATCAAATAGAATTCTTTGAATTCAGATAATTAAATGTAAGAGTTCTTAAGGGCATGCGGAAACCCAGGGGTATCATGGAGTTACAGTAACGTTAACTTGCAAGCAGCATGTAAAGTTAACCACAACTTGTCTAACTCTACACTGTTACCCGCTGAAATGTCACGGTTCCTACACATGATAACAAAAAATGTAGATAAATAATGAAGACAAAGATACAGATACTTACAAGACCAAAGTAAACATCCTTTTGCTTCGAACATTTGCTGTAAACTCTCGCCCGTTGCTCGCCGAAACAGAAACGTAACTCTCGTTTAAAAGATAAAAAATGGCGAATATGTTTATCACGAGATCTGGCAACCTTAGAGAACATTACAGCAAAAATACAGATAATTTAAATGTTTCAAACGTTTACTTGCATTTGATGATATGATGTCACGCACCTCACAAGCTGCATGCAAGCTGCATCAGCTGATCCAGGGCATAATTCCAACTCCAGATGTCTGCTTTAACCAGCTTCACATTATCTCAACTTGTTAAAATTGCTTTACTTGCCCGAACTAAACCATTTGCTAAGCTGTTAACATGTGCAAGGTGTCTATTTTCCAGTATTGTAATATTACCAAATTTGTGTAATAGTTTTCACATTATTAGTGTCCATAATTTCATCCAGTGTTTACATTGTCAGTCTTACTTACTATACTATAATTTCAAGTGAATGGACTCTTGAGTACTGTAAAATAACACTACGGTAACTCTAACCCTAACCTCTGCTACTCACTGGGGGCACTTGTCTGCACTTGTCTTTAAAAAAATCTCTCTGCGGTTTTTGATCTGTCACAGACCCCAAAAGGCATTTTTCTCTTGAACCCAAGAAAATGTGTCAAAAGAAATCTTTAAATCTCCGTTTTTCTCAAGTTATTATCTTTATTGGAGCTGTGATAATCCTCAAGATCAACATAGGGCCTTGTAGACAAAAAGGTCAGAGCAAGGAAAAGAATGGGGTTACAAAACCTTCTTAAATCATTACACATGAATGAATACAGGCTCCGCAAGGGTTCAGCACTAAAACATACAATTTGTGAAAATAAGCACTGTTGAAACTGCCCTATTTATATTGGTGAAACATAAAACATTACAGTAACAGATATAAGCCAGCACCTATTGTAACAACGCATTGAAAATATACTCCTCACATCATTCTGATCAATACTCATTCTAGTGCTTCTCCTTCCGCCATGTCTGTGGCACACAAAATTAAACTGAAGATTAGATTATACACTGTAGATTATACACTGGTCAGTTTGTTTATATACTTCTGAAACTACCATGTTAGCTGGATTATAAATTGCTTGCGTGATGGGTCAGGATGGAGACTTATATAGGTTATATAGGATGTTTCTTCATGAACCTGTGTGGTAATTATTAGGTTTTTATGTTGTAATGAGTATAGACAGTGTGTGTTACAATAAATGATTAACTTTCTTTAACAGTAGCTGTGTGTTGTGTGCTGCAGTGGAACTCTCCCAGATATTGCCTGAGAAGCCCAGCTTTGTCAGCAGTGAAAATAAAGAAGTGTTCGTCCCTCCTGTACTCCGTGGAGTCCTTCAGGAGCCTCACAGGCAGCTCTGCAATGAGAAGTGAGTATAGAAAACCGAAGCAGGAAGTTATCTACAAGCAGAAGTCACAAATTTATTTCATTTCTTAGAAGTGTTTTTCAGTGTTGACATTTTATATTTTCCCCGAAACTACACCTTCTGCTGAAGTCAGGCTTCACTGGGTCTTTTGCTTTCAAGGATCACCGAGATGGTTGATCCATTTAAAAAACATTTAAAGCTGCTATTGTCAATATTTTTCTATTAACAATAGATCAAATGACTAAATTAATGTGAAAGTCGTTGCTCATAGTGATGAACCTACAGAGAATTATTACCTGGCTCTGCAGTTCCCCTCAGCTCTGTAGAGCTTTTCATCATCTTTCTACTTGATGTGTTTTATGCCCCACAGCTTTGCTGTTTCACGTCCACCAGCATTATTGTCAGCAGCAGCAGACAGCTGTTTTCAGTGAAAAAGCTCCGAAAAACTACTGTGCACAACCTGCTCAGCACCAAACAGTTGACAGACATAGCTAGACTAGCTGATGAACATGGTAGAGTTGTTGTTGTGTTGTTCCTGCTGCATCTTCTCAACAGACCCCTAACCCAAAAGATCTGTGTTTACAACTTGTTTCTGCTGCAGAGCAATGCATTATGCAGCGAGAGCATTCACTTCTTAAAGGTTTTATTATTATTTTATTATTATTGTTATTTTTAATGTTTCGATTATTCATATCATAAACACTGCTATAAATATCTGCACCATTATTCATTCAGGCTGTACCAACATCACTTTTACTGTCTGTGTATATTGTTTAGGCTGCTCCCCCATTGCTCGAGGTTTCTGCCTCTTAAAGGAGACCTATTATACTGCTTTTCCAGACGTATATTGTAGTTCTTTGACTCCTGTATGGCAGCTTTGCATGACTCAAAGTTCAAAAAATATTTTATTTTCTTATACTATTTTCTTCATGAGACTAGTGTTTCTCAGCGGGGGTGGTTCCGAGGACGATGGGGGGCGCTGGAAGCAATATTTTAGAAAGGGGGGCGCTGAGCTGCTTTTGGGGGGCGTTTGTTGGTTGGAAATTCTAAGGTGAGTTTACACTTAAGATTCACAACAATACGAGTTTAAACTTTAAA
>NC_060172.1:34742300-34742558 GCF_021292245.1 Micropterus dolomieu
TTACGACACTATGGGAACGCCTCTAGGCGAAGCAGGTCTGAACGTGAATGAAATCACTCCAATCCTATTGGCCTGTTGCTAGAACGGTAAGGTGTGACGGAATAACCGGAGGAGTACAAAGCACACCTGTACACACTCATCATTAGCTTTTTTCTATTCAGCAGGCGCTCTGTATGTTGTTTGAAGAAAGCTCCAGTCCTACAAGCAGTATGTCTTACCTGAAGAAGAAGTCTACCAGCATGTCCGGCAACCAGATGT
>NC_060172.1:34742658-34750288 GCF_021292245.1 Micropterus dolomieu
ATTTCTCTTTGACCTGTCAGTCACAGATGAAGCCCTGCTGAGACAAGTCATCAAAACAACCAGCGAGGAAATTGAAAGGAGATGTCGTCTGGGTCGCAACACCTGCACCAAAGTCATCTATGCACAAAGTGGTCAGGTAAACTCGTTCATCACCCCATGGGGCCTTTATGAGTGAGTCTGCATCCCTTCGGCCTCTCAAATGCCCCAGCTGCATTCCAGAGATGTATGGAGTAGGTGTTGGACTCTCTATGTAATGAATGTTTCATCCCGTACCTAGATGTGCTATGCCAGATCCTTTGAGGACGGGTTAGGGTTAGTGTTAGGCGGGTCCTGAGGGCTCTTCCACACCATGGCATTAAACTCAGGCCTGCCAAGTGTGAGTTATTTAAGGAGGAGGTGTCACGAACCCCCGGCCATGATGATTATTTGAGTGTTTGTTTTTTTCTGGGATTTGCGTGCTGGGTGCTTGTTATGTTTTCGTCTTGTCCTGTGGTGTTTGTGTCACTTTCCTGGCAGTGTTCGGGGGGCGCACCTGACAGAGGTCGTCACCGCACCTGCACCTTCATCAACCCAGTAGTATTTTAGGAGCAACCACACATCCAGTCAACGCTGGATCGTTGTGAAGTATTATGTATGTTAATGCTTTCCAGACAGTAATAGAGCTAAGTTACCTGTTTCTGCCCGCCTGTTTCTACCTGCCTGAGCTACTCGCCTCTCGTCTGTTTTTGTGCCCACAACTAACCGTCTCTCTCTGTCTCAGGAATCATCTCTGGAGACCAGCCCTGGATACTCAGTCCAAGAACTCACACTCACATCTCTCGTAGAATCGTGTGTGGACCTTCACCCTCCAAGCCAGTCAGCCAGCCACTCTCAGGAACGTCTCCCACCTCTGGACCCCGACTCTTACCTGCCAGCAACCCCCCTCGCACAATTACACTTTGTCAAATAAAAAGTTGAAATCACCATCACTTGTCCGGTCTGCTTCTGGGGCTCCCTCTGAATCCTGACAGTACGATCCGGCTATGACAGACCCAGCGGATTTGGACAAGGTACGTCAAGCCATAACTCATCAAGAGTCCGTTTTAGGACAACATGGTCAGTCCCTCCGTGAAATCACGACTGGATTACGGACCCTCGCCTCCAGTGTGACCGCCATCCGAGCCCAACTCAGTTCGCAAGCCAGCGCCGCTCCCGTACCCGTGCCTTCTGCTGCCACCGCTCCTCCCTCAGTCTCCGCCTCCGATCGGGAGCCCTGGATTACCGCACCTGAGAGGTATGACGGTAATCTTGGCCAATGTTGTGCTTTTTTTCATGCAATGTGGACTTGTCTTTGATCAGCAGCCTCACACCTATACGTACGAGAGATCTAAGATTGCTTACCTAATCGGTCTCCTCCGAGGTGACGTGTTGGTATGGGCTTCCACTGCATGGGAGAAGCACTCGCCGGCCACCACCACATACGTCATGTTCACGGAGGAGATGCGCAAGCTGTTTGACCACCCTGTAAGAGGTAAAGACGCATCAAAGAGGCTGTCTACTCTGCGACAGGGGGGTCGCAGCGTGGCCGAGTATGCCATTGAGTTCCGCACTTTGGAGAGTGGAGAGTGGGTGGAATGATGAGTCACTAACTGCTGTTTTTGCTAATGGTTTGTCTGACCTGTTGAAGGATGAGCTTATCTCTTACCCAGAGTCCCAGTTTGGATGAGTTAATCTCCCTCGCTATCCGCATTGACAACCGCTGCCTGGAACGCTGGAGGGAGAAACGCCAGGCTGGAGGTTACGAGCACTTCCGTGTTCCCCGCATCTCTGGTTCGGCGGGCCCCGCCCCCTCTCACCCTGCTCCAGTTCCTCAGACTTTCTCCAGGAGGGAGAGCTCCCCGGGTGCCGAGCCGATGCAGCTGGGCCGTACTCGTTTGGATGAGGAGGAACGTCTGAGACGCAGGACAACTAACAGCTGTCTCTACTGCGGCCAGCCCGGTCACTACATCGCCACCCGCCCTCAACTGCAGTCAAACAGGCAGGCTCACTAGTAGGAGGAAGCATCCTAGCGAGCAAGCTTCCTGTCTGCGGGCTCCGTTCCACCTTTCTTTCCACCATAAAGGTCAGTCCAGCTTTGATCGATTCAGGAGCGGACGAAAGTTTTTTGGATTCTCTGGTAGTTAAACAGCTGGGCCTCCCCACGGTGCCTCTGGAGGCTCCCTTAGAAGCTAACACCCTAGACGGCAGACTCCTGGCCCGAGTGACTACTAAGACTGGTCCAGTCCGGCTCCAGCTCTCAGGTAATCATATTGAGGAAATTAGTTTTTTTGTCTTAGACCCTTTTTGCCTGTTATCCTTGGTTACACTTGGTTAACTAAGCACAATCCCCACGCTGGTCTTGACACTGAACTCTGTGTGTGTGTGTCCTTAGTGGAAACAACCATTTCCTTATTGAGAGTCGGTAACTCACTCGGTTTGATCTAAGTGTTGGTCTGCAGAATTGGGCTAGGAGAAGCTCATCACTGATTACTTACACCTGTTAGAAATTACTTGTTTTAGATACACTAGGTTTAGGGGTGCTGCGCTCCCAGTGTTTTGGTTTTTGAACGACGGCTAGAGAGGTTTTTTGCTTATTCTTTTTGTAAGTAGTTTAGTAATCCCTCATTTAGGAGGGATCTCTTTTTGTTATATTTGGTTCTTTGTTTTACGCAGCACCCGCTTGCCCATTTTCTGTTTGACTTTTTGTTGTATCGTCTGTTTAATAAATAATCTTTCCACCCATACCAAAACCATCTGGTTTATGTTTACGTCTCTCCTACACCTAGTGAGCGGGGACGTAACACTGTAGTATAGACCTGTTGCTAGTTGCCAAATTGCCCGGGGGCTGCCTGTATAACATCTCCAAACCTGAGTGGGAGGCAATGGAGACATATATTAAGGACTCCTTAGCCGCTGGCATTATCAGGCCATCCTCCTTGCCACTAGGGGCAGGATTCTTCTTTGTGAGTAAGAAGGATAAGAAGGATAAGAGCCTACGTCCCTACCTCTGATGTCTGTTGCCTTTGATTCCCTCCAGGGGGTGACAGTCTTCACAAAATTGGACCTGCGAAACGCCTACCACCTGGTGCGCATCAGACGAGGGGACGAGTGGAAGACAGCCTTTAATACTCCTTTAGGACATTTCGAGTACCTGGTCATGCCTTTCAGACTTACAAATGCTCCTGTTTTTCAGTCTAGTTAATGAAGTTCTCAGAGACATGTTGGGCCGTTTTGTTTTTGTGTACCTGGACGATATAATTTTTTCCAAGGACCTAACTGAACACATCCAACATGTCCGATAAGTATTGCAGAGACTCAGAAACCGTTGAAATCACCATCACTTGTCCGGTCTGCTTCTGGGGCTCCCTCTGAATCCTGATAGGAGGTGCGCTATGTGGGGAGGCTTGTCTCAGCCAAAGGAGTGTGGATTGATACCAGAGACATAGCAGCCGTCCAGGCTTTAAGGGAAAGCACCCCAAACTCTGTTGGAGATGTTCGAAAGCTGCTGGAATTTCTAAGCTACTAGAGAGGCTATGTGCAGGACTTCAGTCAGGATTACAAAGCTGTTGTATAACCTTCTACACATGAAAGGAAACCACACCGCACTCTCAGTTTAAAACAGTTAAGGGGAAGGGAAGCCAGCTGTCTTCGAGCCCTCCCATACAGTGGACCCAGGATCATTAAGGAGTCCTTGACCAACTGATAAACATCTTGTCCAGCCCACCTGTGTTAGCCTACCCCAACTTTGACCTGCCATTTGTGTTAAACACAGATGCGTCAGAAAAAGGCCAAGAGCATTGTTGTAGCAACGGGTAGTAATTTTGGTATGAATTACCATAAATAAGCTCTGATGTGCTGATGTGTTTACTGACACCTTTACAAACCGTATTATTTTCAGGCCCTGTGACTAGTAGATCAGCGATTCTGACCCCTGTCATTTAGTAAATTGACAACCCCTGCTTAGGTGACATAAGTTATTGATATTTCCTATTATGTTCATACTATTCATTATGGATGGGAATCAAGACCCGGTTCTATAAGGAATCTGTTCCAAATTTCTTAAAACCCGACACTCAAGGTACAAGGTTGTTTATTAGTCATTATACAACACAAGGCTGCATAACGAAACGACACGTGACACACGCATGCACGTACGCGGTGGAGAAGCAGCTCTTTACTTTAAGTACGTGCAATAAAACAGTCACAAAGAAAAGACAATATTTTATCAATACATCTGTTCAATAAGCATGTGGCGGTACTGTTTTGACAGGCGTCAGGGGAAAGATGATTAAGGCCTGGTTCCCGACCACATAATAAATGAAAATAGTGTTCGTTTGGAGAAAGGTTTAACAAGTATTTTAATGGAAAAATGCCTCTTCAATAATCAACCAATGCCTCTTGAAATAAGTAACAAAAGAATGAACGGGGAAGGGGCTTTAAATGAAAACAAACTAGCAAGGGCTCGCAGGCAGCAAGTAATTATATACTTATATTTGTTTCAACACCAGAGCTGCTTTAAGAGCTATGGGCTTTATGTCCACTCTGAACTCAAAGTACTCTTATTTATACTGCAATGAACACAGGAGACAGCAAAAGGGATCTCAGCAGGCCCCAAAGGACAGAGATATAGGCTGGCTTTGTCTAAGGATTGAGTGCTTCACACATTGCATAGGGTTCAGAATGCTTTGGGAATGAGCCACTGGTGTACAGGAATGCCCTCTTCTTATGCCTTCCAGAGTGGGTGTTGGCCAAGAGGGAATGCAACACTCCCTGTCCAGTAGGTGCTAAACAACTAAACAACAACCAGAGTAATGGAGACTCGGCCAAGCTAATGGGAAAAATGTAGAAAGCTCCTTTCTACCCAGTAACGTTACCTGCAGGTAACGTCATGAACTTTGACAAATTGACTGCCCCTTTAGTTTACTTTGTGTAAAAATTACTTTCTTGTGTAAAACTGGGATACACTTACAAATCGTAACATTGTAGACATGTAGGCTGTTCTAGGTGATATCCTTTTGATAACTAATGTGATATATCTTCACCTCCATTCACAATATGAATAACATTATCTCTTGTAGTGATGAGTAAATGTTTTGGCCATTGACTATTTTATCATAGTACAGATGTGGTCTATCATGTCATTTTATCCATTTATGTTCAGTATATTTATACTGAATGAGTGTAAATAGAAGAGTCAATATTCCCACATCTCATTCAGGTGTTACTTGCTCTGATTTGGGGTGGACAGGGCAGGTAGCACAGATAATAAATTGGAATAGATACAGAGAAGATTAGCTGAAGGAAAATCTGTCAAAGCCTCACACATCCTCCACATTCTTGTTAGGTGTAAAGTGATGTGTGTATGTGAGAGGGACCTAAAGGAAGACCAGAGAGGATGTGTAAACTTTCTTTTCAATTTGAAAATGCAAATCCTAATTTGTTTTTGTTTTTTTGAGAGGATTCCCAGCTGCCCAGGGCCCAGTGAAACACAGGCAGCATGACCTGTGCCTGCCACCAGGTCACCACCAGGACCCCAACAGCAACCTGAACACCCATCTACTCAGCAGCCAGCTCCACTGTCTTGGAGCTGAAGATGGACAAAGACCCAGCCATCGCTCTCCATCTCCAGGTTTCAACCAGCTCGGACACAGGGCTATGCTCATAACATGCAAATTATGTAAATAGTGGGGCTTTTCTGTGTTTTTTCAATACATAGTTAGTCTTATATAGTCTCTCTATATAAATATTGTTTAAAAGTTAAAACATGACAATTTGTACATTATGTAAATATTGTCAGTACTGCGTTTTATTTCTGTTTGGCTTTTATACACGTAGTAAACATTTTGCTTGAAAGAAAGTTGTTGTTGTAATGCTTTTTTTATTTGCACACATCCCCATAAAGCGTGATGTGTAGTCGGAAGTGATTATACAGTCCTGTTTTATTTCAGTTCCTCTAACATTAGGTGAAAGTAGAGTCACGTTCACTTTGAAGTATAACTCTTACAGCAGCAATCTGTATCTTTTATTATGGACATGTAGCCAACCAAACCTCTTGCTTTGCAGTAGCACAGGCAGCCAATACAATCTGGTTATTCCTAAAGCATCTAAATAATCTTAATAAAGAATTATTGTGGCAGCAACACGGAGCAGCTTGATGTTGAAGCAGGTAAACCTGCATACAGAGGAAGCTGTGCGTCATGCCTAAAGCCCAACAGGACTGTTTTATCCACCCATATTTTCTCTCTCTCTCTCTGTGCATCTCAAAAATTATTGTTTCCTGAATAAATAACAGCGGGTAGCTGATGAGTGAAAGTCAAGATTAGTTTCACTGGCGAGATTCTGTTTATGGACTTACCGTCGGACATCGCTATCGCTCTCTGTAGAGACTAAATACGCTTTTAATGCGTCGTTAATGGAAAGTGAAATATATAAAATAAATAATATATTTATTTGCCGGCTTGTTAAAGAGCAACGCAGGCTGCTTTCTAACATAGTGCAGTGCCATGGTGTGCGCTCACTGGATTTAAGTTACATTATTAGAACAATAAAGCCTTAAACTGAAAAAGGTGTTTGCCTGATTTTCTAAATGTTTGCGCCCAGCTCTGTGACTGAGTGAGAGTGCCCGAGACCAGGCGCCGATGCGGTGTGTGATTGATTGATTGATAGACTAGTCATTCAAACCACCTCCGATGAGCCAACACCAAAAAAAGTGAGGGGGACAAAACATAGATTTTGAAATGTGGGGGGGACATGTAGGGGGACATGCCCCCCCCACATTTCAAAATCTATGTTTTGTCCCCCCATGTATAATGGCTCCTACGCGAATGCAATATGGCATGTTTGGATCTGTTGTACACAATAAAGTGCGTTCTCATGGTCAGTGTGATGTAACATTTCCATCCTGAGCTGGTGGTCATTGTGGAAACTAATTAATTTCGGGGTCTTGAATTGGAACCTGAGCTGTTTAAAATGCTTTAGAATTAATAACAACTTCTTAAATATCTTTTTTATCTTACACTAGTGTTTCCCCCTAGGGGGCGTTCCGAGGACGATGGGGCGCGCTGGAACCAATATTTTGGAAGGGGGGGCACTGAGCTGCTTTTGGATGGCGTTTGTTAGTTGGAAATTCTAAGGCGAATTTACACTTAAGATTCACAACATTACGAGTTTAAACTTTAAACTACTTGCAAAAAACCTGCTGTCTACAACATTAAAACCTGCCAGTTTAGTTGTGCATTTTTTCTCCATCAGCTACTTGTGGTGCAGCTTTGTGCTGCCTTCACGGGAACGGGAAGTCAGAGTATCATCTCTAAAATTTTGCCCACGTGGCGTTTACTGTGTAAACTCTGGAAAATTGACGTTCTCTTTCTTGGTGGAAAAGTGTTTATTTCTCTGAGGAATACACCGTGAACGTCTTGTTATCTCAGTGGTTACACATTTACAAGAGGGATCTTCTGCTGTCGGACTTCCTGAAAGCAACTTCTCTGCGACACCAGCGAGTGATGTGGACCCTCCTCGCGCTGTGAGTCGCAGACAGTTTGTGCCAAAGCGGACATATACTGTAGTTTCAGTAGGCTATAAAAATGTAACGTTAAAAACTTAAGACTTGTCT
>NC_060172.1:34750308-34803270 GCF_021292245.1 Micropterus dolomieu
TTCGCCTAGAGGCGTTCCCATAGTGTCGTAACCGACGCAGTCTCTCGTTCCCCTTCTCGGGGAACCAGGGTTACATACGTAACCCGAGACGTTTAGTCCACTGCGACTGGACAAAACTGCATTTTTTCTCCATCAGCTACTTGTGATGCAGCTTTGTGCTGCCTTCACGGGAACGGGAAGTCAGAGTATCATCTCTAAAAATTTACCCACATGGCGTTTACTGGGTAAACTCTGGAAAATTGACGCTCTCTTTCTAGGTGGAAAAGTGTTTATTTCCCCTTAGGAACACACCGTGAACGTCTTGTTATCGCAGTGGTTACACATTTACAAGATGTCTATGAAGATTCTCAGTCATCCAGGTCATAGTTATCCAACGAGGGTTAAAATGACATTTACAAGAGGGATATTCCGCGGTAGGACTCACCCTGACAGCAACTTCGCTGCCACACCAGCGAGTGACGTGGACCCTCCTCGCGCTGTGAGTCGCAGACAGTTTGTGCCAAAGCGGACATATACTGTAGTTTCAGTAGGCTATAAAAATGTAACGTTAAAAACTTAAGACTTGTCTTGCTCTGTTGGGGATTGTAAGCGGCACTTTATCAGAGGTGCTGAAGTTAACGTGTGTGGAATTATTCCACAGTCTGATCACAGTTAGGTGTTGTCGGTTAGTTTCGTATTCCCCGGCATGAGCACCTCCTCGTCTCATTCAGTTTAGTCTGTTAGACGGCGAGGGGATACTTCCACCGAATCAGTAACATCATGCAGTATAGGGCATGTAGTAAAATATTATGAATTCTCTTTAAATAGGCTAATGACGTTAGTCTCCCATTACGACTTTTTTTATTTACATGTCAGAGAACTCAGATACGTGGGAGAATGTGCAGAAAGTTTTGACCATGAGCAGATAAGTTAGAGTGTTTCCCATACGTTCATTTATTTGTGGCAGCCTGCCACAATATCAATACTGACCGCAACATATTGATTTTTGATTATTATTTTTTTTTTACCAAGCCTATTTAAAATCGTATTTGACGGCAGACTGCGCAGCACATCCTCTCACTCGTCTCTCTCATCCGTCTCTCGCTCTCTCACTCTCTCTCCCTCGTTAACACAGCTGCACAAATCTGTCCAACACAACGCCGTCAATGTCGGAGACCCAGCTAATAGAAGTTATTAGCAAGCATGTAAGGAGCCTAGCTAATAAGGAGCGCTAAGTTAATGTTAGAATACAGCTGGGTTTTCGAGGCTAGCATGCTGTACAGCTGCGCCACAGTTACACTGTCATTCTGTGGGAAACACTGAGTTATGATAAGTTATTAACAGAAGAGCTAATAAAGTCCAGTCAATAACTGAAATAAAACAGATTAATTTATTACTGAGATGAAAAGGGGCCACAAACACATTTGTAGGTTACTTCCCCACAAAAGAGGAGGTAAGACTTAATCATGTGTGTTGACTCAGCAGGGATAATATTAAATAAGTTGATCTACAGGAGAAAAATATTTAAAAGCAATAAGAATGTGTGAGAGCTTCACTACATTATATTCTATTATAATTATATATTTTGAATTGTCACCTGAATTTTTAGACATTTCCACCCTAAATTGGTGCAGAAATTAGGGGAGAAATTTCACCAGAATGCAGGAAAATAAGTGTTTAATACTTAAAATCTTCTGGGGGAGGACATTCACTTGTTAGTTAAATATAATTACTTTTCACATGGCTTTTTTGTTACCTTTTCCATGTTTTTAATAACAATAGTAACAATAAAAAAATCAATAATATTCAGGGCAAATAGCCAACATCTTTTTGATGGGGGGAGGTAAGGGAACTGGATAATGGATAGGGGGGCGCTGGCCCAAAAAAGGTTGAGAACCACTGATGTAGGCCTTCATTTCAGTCTGTCTGAACAGAAAGGAAGTTTTTCCTTGCCTCTGTCGCCTAGTGTTTGCTCTTGGTGGGAACTGTTTGGTTTCTGTAAATAATATCACAGAGAATGGGCTAAACCTGCTCTTTTATGAAAAGCACTATGAGATGAGAACTGTTGTTGTTTGGCACTATATAAATAAAATTGAATTGAATTGAGTTCCTAATGACATAGGTTTCCATAGGATGTTTGGATGCATCTACAAAAGGTACACTCATCATCTTGTTTTTAACAACTTGACACCGATTGTCGCAAATATGCTTCACACCTCTTCCTTTCAGACTGCAGCAGAGATAGTGTTTGTATTCCCCAAATGCCTGTTTGTGCATATTTGATACCTAGGAACCTTTTGCAAGCACTGGTTTCTCGTTTATGCCTGTTTTCACTAATTTGCCTCATACCTAAATCATACCTGAATTTATATCTTTTTTTATGTTCTATAGACAAATTAACAATCTTCATTTAATTTAACATCAGCTTGAAAGCAAATGAAAACACAAATTATTATTCATTTTATTGTAAAAAAAAATTGAGGAATCAAGGGGTTAAAAGATAAGGCTGGTGTTTATTCTGTATTTTTCATATTGTTAGCAAATCATTCTGTGGGGCGTTATTTCCTGCAGTGGATAAATAGACATTTGGAAGGTGAATGTGGGATTGATGGTGTGAGGTCTCTGGCACAGATACAGTATATTGTATTTTTGATACACAGAATCATCTGAGTAGTCAAAAAAAATACTAGGCAGGTGATTGGGTAAAACACCTGTCTTTCATTGGGCTAACTGTAACTAATCCGATCAAAGAACCATATGATGTAGTAGGACAGCCGAAACCAAACATCTTTTCTATCAAGAAAAGCCTTCAGTGCCGTTCTTTGCTCTTCTTTTATTGTAGATATACTCTACAGTTCTGATATAACTGATGCTAGCAGCAGTATCTACACTAACCTCTTTAGGAGCCGCTATTGTTGTTTTCAGTCACTTTGCTTCTTGCTGTTGTCACACATGCCCAGTACTTTTTCACAGGACACTGATTGGTCCGAAACACTGTGGTTCGGCCATAAGCTCATAACTTGAAGCCTGGCGAGATTGGATTCTCACATGATCTCATATGGTCTTCATACACAGGGTAAAATCTCAATAAAAGTCTTTTGTTGTGGCACCTCAGCCATTGTTAGCAAGTTTAATACTCTGTTTGGGTTCACATAAAAAAGTGTTTATTTAAAGTAAAATCTTGCCCCCTGCAGCTTTAAATTATCTCCAAATTTCAAACCCTAAACATTTAGAGAACAGTAACTCCACATAGTGTAAACATACACATGGTCTGTGCTGTCCGTGTTGAGTGCCAGTATAGTAGATTATTTGGGTGTTATTGCTAGTGAGTGGAGTTGGGCTGAGTAAATCTTCTTCTTAGTAATTGGCCCCTTAGTTCTCAGTAATCGTCTTACAAGGTCAGGCCTCACATGTTCATGTTTTCCACTGCTTCTGAGGAGTGATCACACTTACATAATACCATACACATTATACACTGCCTGTTCTTAAAAGCAACCATATATAACTGTAATTATTTGTCCCAAAACATATTAAATTATTGCAGAATTTTGAGTTTTATTTCCATTGTATTATTATTATTATTTTATTGTTGTTTTTTTGAAAGACTGAAAGTTTGAAGTTGCCAATCCTATCTTCAGAAATGATCAACTCATCTTGTAATATTTGTTTATTCTATTAGGTATCAAAACCAGAACCCTCATGAAACGCCACAAGATGCACCTACACCACTTTTCCAGTCACCAACAAAGGTAGAGTCTGTCTGAAGAAAAACATTATTTAAAAAGTTGGGTGTGAGACCATGCTTTAGTGTGTTGTAGGTGTTATATGTATCAATGTTATTTTGTTGAAGCAAAGAAAAAATCCATTCAACTGTGAGGTCATGGCAAGTCACACTGTTGAAGAAAAGGGCCGTCAGTTACTGGACAAAACAGTGAATCAAACCCAGACACAGAAAGAGGGTGAGTTTTTATATAAACATCAGTTTGTGCTATTTTAAAAATGTATTGTGAGTGCAAGTGGATTCCTTTATCCATTGTGAATTAATGATATTATATCATGTGTTATGTTTTGAATTGAGTGGACTTCTTTATGGACAAATCGTGTAAGCAGATACGTTACAAACCAATGTAAGTCTGGTTCTAGCAATTTGTTTGATCCAGGTGTGTGGGTCCTTTAGCTTCAGCAGTTTCAGCCTTCCCTGGGAACAGCATGTTGGCATGAGCAGTGGTTGCATGGCAGTGGAAAGCATGTACTGGCTTGTCATGTCTAACAATTTTATCATCTGATTTCATTCTATTGTTGCAATTTCAGAACACATTTTTAAACAGTGGTACAGGAAAACTGACAAATTACAATTCCACACAGGTCCTTTGTAGTTAACAGTGCTGGTTTAAAAATATTTAATAGATCAACAACCACAGCTATTTACTAAGTCTAAATGACAATGACCTTTCTTATATTTTAATCAAAGTTCTACAGTTGAAGTCTATATTTCTCAGTGTGTTTTCTTTCAGTCACTGTGAAGTGAGCCAGTGAGCAGGGACCACATTTTCCCAGGGCTTGTCAAAGTGAAAAAAGTCCAAATACACAAGGCTGCCAGAGTAGCCAAAGGATTACACAGAAATACATTCCGATGCCTTAATCTGTACTGCATGACTTGTGATTGATGGAAGTATTTCACAAGAGCTATGAAAACAATGTTTTTGTGGGAGAAATGATACGATAAGAAGGAAAAAACCAACACAAATAGTATCAGTTTAGACAGGGAACAACAGTTCAATTGGTTAGCTAATATTTATCCATATATTGAAAAACTTTACCAGTGTTATGTGTGGGAATTAATCAGTTGTACACAACAAACTCTTGAAACAAGCTGATCTTAAAAGCCTAATGGCAAACATAATATTCTAAAATTTGGGGCAGATTGTGCTCTTTAGTCATTGGTGCATGAAATAACAACTTGCATTAGTTATGTACAAGGCACAGGATCCCTGAAAATGGTGAAACAGTAGTTTGAGAACTTAGCTTTCAAATAAACAGTAAAGAGTTTTACAAACTCAGCAAAAAAAGAAATGTCCCTTTTTCAGGACACTGTGACTGTGAAATCCAAACTATAGACTATAGATCTTTATTATAAAGGGTGTAAACAATGTTTTTCATGCTTGTTCAATGAACCATAAACAATAAATTGACATGCACCTGTGGAATCGTCCTTAAGACACTAAATGTATACAGACAGTAGGGAATTAACGTCACAGTTATAAAAGCTAAGAACGCAGACCTTTCTACTGACTCCACCAAAAGAAAGATGCCCAGGGTCCCTGCTCATCTGTGGGAACGTGCAGGGCAACAAATTGCAATGTCTGTTCTGTGAGATGCCTAAGACAGGGAAACAAGAAGGTGAGCTGATTGTCCCCGCAGTGGCAGACCACATGTAACAACACCTGCACACACCAGATACTGATTGTTACTTTTGATTTTGACCCCCCTTTGTGTTAAATTTTTGTTTCTCGCATGTCTGTGAAGTTTTCAGTTTATCCCTTAGTTGTTGAATCTTTTTATGTTCATACAAATATTAAAGAGGTGGTATTATTCTTTTTCGGCTTTTCCCCTCTCTTTTATTGAGTTATATACCCTTTTGTGCATGTAATAGGTTTGCAAAGTGAAAAAGTCCACCCCGGAGGGAGTTCACATCTCCCTCAGAAAACACTGCTCTGAACTGCCTGAAAACGCTCGTTTGTAGTCCAAAAATGTACTTACAGTCCACAGTACTTAACAGAACAATCAGGCGGATACGTCACAGTGTTATATGAAAGAAGCTGTTTTCATTCACAGAAAGTAAATTCACTCACGCAATCTTTTTTTTTGAATGACGAGTTGTGTTTATTGTTCCATGTGCCATGGTCGTGATCACATGAAAGATTAGTTAGTACTTTAACACATCCTGAAGTTTTAAATGTCAAAGTTTTACAGTTTAGAAGCTAATGAAGTTTAAACGTCAAGAGTCACTGTCGGGACGATTGAAACAGGTGTTTCATTCGTCCCGAAACGCAGCCATTCTACCTTATTTAGATACGGCGGGAGGGGGGCAGAGTCCATAGGTTGCAGGCTGGACCACCAGGATGCTCACAGCCAAATAACAGGATCTTCACAGTAGAGCAGGAAAACAGGCTGCAAATGTAGGCCTACTACGCAAGCTATGATGACTTTCACCTTGATATTTTAGCGCAGATGTATACCTAGCTGAATTGCACTGTAGGGGGCGAGAACGAGCCTTCGAACCGGTGTATATGCCTACTGTGAAAATACCACATGAAACATGACGTGCTAACATGGATGCAGCTATGAAGCCGCCGGGTTTGCTTCAAGGAAAATTTATTTTTAAGAAGCTTCCCAATGGTTTTCTCAAGCAGTTTGTGATGCATTTTGGAAACAGGAGATGAGCCCCTGGTCTAATGCGCCACCTGGCTTGATAAACCCGTTCTCAAAGACTTACGGCAGAATTCAAGTGAGCCATTTTAATCAAGATTACAGTGAGATTAATCTAGATTTAAAAAATTAAAATCTATAAAAAAAATTAATCTATGCCCACCACTAATATATATATATATATATATATATATATATATATATATATATATATATATATATATATATATATATATATATACACACAAAAATATTTTGTTACAGATTAATAACTCACCACTCTGAAACTCTTGCTCCAGTCCATGTTGCCAAGCTGGTCGGCAACATGTAGCCTACAGCTGAATCGAAGCTCTTTACGGACTTCTCGCTGACTCGCCCTTCTTTGCTATCGGGTTGGCTAGTAGTCCTTAACAACTCCCAACAAAGATCAATTAGAGGCAAGATGTATCTCTCCATAGCTAAAACGAAGCCTCCAACACAGGGTGAAAAGAGGAGCTGCAGCAATGTGCAGTATGACAAAAATATGGTGTTTTTCTAAAAATGAAACCATGTAAACCTGTTCTGGTACAACAGCTAAAGAAAATGAGTAACCTGAAAATGAGCATAATATGACCACTTTAAGATTACAGACACACTAGTAAAAAATGACAACACAAAACTTAAAGATTTTCTCTCACTCCAAATGGCAGTAAAATTAAACCATGTAAACCTGTTCTGGTACAACCTCTAAATAAGATTTTGAACATGAAAATTAACATAATACCACCTCTTTAACACATGTTAAATTTACTGAAAATAAAAGCAGTTGTAAGTGACTGGACGTTTCTTTTTTGCTGAGTATATGTAAAGCACTTCCTTAGATGCTCAAATACACATTGCAGCAACTCTTACAGGGAACAAATGTTCTCTCTGAAAATGAATGGGAGAGGAAAGAAATGTGAGACCATGTGAGAAGTTTAGAGGGGAAATGTCTCTATGGTGAACCTATAAACAACTCAGAGACATCTGAAACATGACAAGAAGCTCCAACTAGACTTTCCACCCCTGATGATAGACTGGAGTCAAAAGTAATAATATAGGACAGAGATGCAGGGATGCTTGATTAAACGGAGGCTTTAATAGTAATAAACATGATTCTGTGTTTGATGGGTAGCTAGTTGCTGAAGGACACCAGTGATTAAACTGTCAGAATGTTTAAAAGCACTTCCAGAGTTACCTTCATGACAAAAACACAGCGGATGTGTTGTTGTTTAAAATGGTGGTCATTTGTTTTTGTTTCTTTCAGAGCCTTTTCCACCACCTGACCACTGCATTTCTTATGCTAGTGACCTTAAACAAAACTCTAACGATAGCCTGTTCACCCAGAATACATCTGTTCCCATGCTAATGCCCGAATACGGAGCAGTCAGCACCAGGTCTCAGGACTGTTTTGTTGACGTAGACAGGCCGGGAGATACACAGACTAGCTCTGTTGCTCCGCGTGGCATCCTCAAGCATTTGTCCACTTCTAGCTCAACAGACTCCCTGCTCTCTCGTCTGGAACTGCAGAGTCCAGTTAGCCTGGATTCTCCCACTGAGATCTGGATAGAGAGGAAGCAGGTGAGGTTCAGCTCCATAGTAGGTTGGACCGGAGTGGAGTGGCAGGATGGGAAGGAGCTGGGAGAGCACAGTTTGCTGGACATCGACTCCATCACTCCCTCCAAGGCGGGAAATAATAATGATCTTGAGAATACTGGCAGTACATCTCTTGGCACATGTAGGCTTTTACTCATTCAAAGTCAAGTGGATTCTCAGGAAGGTGAACTCATTTGCAAAAATGAGGCACACATCCAAGAGCAAGAAGCTGTCCAACATCAGGTCCTGTGTGGTAAGAATTTTGTTTAAAACCATTGAGTCAAATAAAAGCCAATCAATACATTCATAGACATTTACAAGCATATACAAAAATAATGTTCACATCATCCTGCTTGTGCATGTTCTTGCATGCAGTGAAATATGTGCATTTATGTATGACTGCTTACAAAATGGGTGGAAAAGAACAACAAGAAAAATCTGTTTTTATTTAGATTTTTCTTTAATTTACAGTACGTTGCTTTGGCATTATGGGAAATCTGTCACAAAATTCAAGTCGTCATTTGTCGGCAATTTGTCTACTAATGCCTCATGCCATGTGTTGGACTTTTTCATTAGTTTATTGTGAAATGAAGTGTGACACAGCAGCATATGATTGGGTCTAAAGTGCAGCCTTAATCTACTCATTTTATTTGGTCCACAATTGGAGCTCATTATTTAAGTATTATAATGCAAATGCTGGTGGATTGATAAATTTTACCTTGAGTGCAGAAGCGAAATTGATTCTTAAAGCCACAGTGCGTAGGTGTTTTGTGTTTTAATTGTATATTCAAAATTATTCTGATAGCACAAGTGCAGCAATGAGACAGTGTTCTGTGTTGCAGCCATTTCATTTCAGTGTAACTGGGTCAGATCTGCTAGTATATGCATTGCTGGTTTCCATGCTTTCTAAACTACTGATGGGCACTAAAGTTAAGCAGATATGTAATATATATATCGAGTATTTTATAGTTGTTTGTAACAATTGTTGGTTGCTGTCTTTGCAGATGTCTCTGATCACTGTCATTCGGAGTTCCTAAGCCCTACAGTGTCCGGACTTGTTTCTGCTGAGCAGGAGACAGGTAAGCTGGAGTCGCACCTGGAGACCAAGCCTGAAGAGGACCGTCACTCTGAGACTAAGGCCACAGACTGGCCAGCTGGACACAACATTCATCAACAAAAGCTGCCTGAACATAGCACTGACAATTCTCTTAAGGCCACCTCAGATACCAAGCTGTCATCTAATGGCAGCTCAAAGGGTTCATCTCATGTGGTTTCACCCAAGCCTAGACAAAGACTACTTGGAATTTTTAAAAAAGATAAAGAGAAAACTGCTGGAGTACAGAGTCCACAGAAAGAAGAGGTGAATATATCCAAGCAAAAAGAACCAGGCAACACCCAGAATCTCTCCCAAGGTGCTGCAGATACTACTGTGGACAGCCCTGCAAGTGTCAGACAAGAAGCTCCTCCTTCTGAGTTGACAGAGGTTAGAACACTGCAACTTACAGCACTGCAGAACACTCCGTTTATGGAAACAGTGGCCTTGGTAGATGCAGACACTCAGCAGGAGGCAACAGGAGGTAGAGTTGTTCAGCTTCCAGAGAGACTGTCCAATCTGAAAGCTTTCTGGGAGAGGGAAAACAGTGGTCCCAAAATAATATTTACCAGAGAAGAGACAAGGCACAAAGACATCACCAAGATAGGTATAGAAGCTTCACACGGCCCTCAGAATAACTGTGATGTGGTGAGCATCAACAACAATCTCTCACCTCAAATGACAATGACTGCTGGCAGGTCCCAAGAAAAGAGTTCATCACAGACTGTCTATAGCCTCTTAGTAGATGTATCTAAAGAAGATGGCACATACAGAGCGAATCCAGTCCTCATCTGTGACGAGACAGATGACTCTTTAACAGGTTCAGTAACAGAGTCACAGATTTCTGAGCCGCAGGAAAATATCACCCCTCCCGTATCTTTCTCTGTAGCCTTTAACACTCAGAGGCAAGAGGGGGATATTCCAGTTCCCCTTCCCAGACAGTCCAGTTCCAGTCCCCCAGAGGACAGGCCAGCCAGGCTCAGTGATCTTAAGAATTTCTGGGAGAAGGAATATACAGGACCCAGGGTAATTGCTGCAAGAGTCAAGGAAGCCTCAAGTAGTTCAGTACTCAATCAGCCTGATCCGAGAACATCCTTAGATAGCAGAGAGAAGTCTGACGCACAACTGTCTCCATACAAAAACAGGTCTAATGTTGTCTCGAAATCATCAAAAGTGACAGACAAGGGTTTTGTCAGGCAGAGTCCAGACAAATCACACCTGAGGAGTTCTGATAGTTCTGGGGATGTACAGTCTACATGTCACCAATACCAAGTCAAGGCTGATAGGGAGTCTCAAGAAAGGCCCCTCAGTCCTAGTAAATGTCAATCTCCAAGATCAAAAGACCAGGATGATGAAGTCAGGAGGAGTCCATCTAAGACCTGCCACCCAAGCGTCCTACCTAGAGAATCTTCCAGTCCAAAGATATCCAGGCTGGAAGGCTCTCCCTTGAAAACCTTTCCAATAGACATCAACCCCCAAACTAAGGTTGATGAAGAGCAACAAGGAAAGCTGACACCTGTGCCAAGACAGAGGAAGAGTCCCTCTTATGAAGCAAAGCAGAAAGTGCTAATAGACACTAAACCTAGCAAAGACATCATCTCTTGTCTTCTCCCTTTACATCTAGAGGACAGCAGGACTTATTTTGGTAATGTAAATACACAACAAAGTAGTTTAAACTCCCCTTCTTCATCACAAACTGAAAAAGCTTCAGGGAAGAAGCTGGGGCCATTTACACGCCTTGCTAGATCTTTCATACCTCAGGATTTTCAACACTACCTCGGGCCACAGGAGAAGGCCCACGTTCCTCAATTTCACCAGGAGAAAGCTGCTGCTGCTGCTGCAGAGGATCATGTGGTACACAGACCACAAAGTGCCCTCAGAGAGTTTGTGGGAAACCAAAGTGACAGTCCCACTGAGGGGAATCCTCCCAGAATCAGTTCTTGGATTGTGCACAATAAAGACGGGAACTCCAGCCGAGACATTTCAACCACGGCCTGGTCTCGGGCAAGTTCAGGCAGTGAGCTTTTTAATTCTGTCTTCATATAGATTTCTTCAAGATAATGATTGAGCAATGGAAATCACAGTGATGTTTTTCTTTAAAACAAATCAAACAAAACAAAGCTAATTTTACATTAGTATACTTGCCCTGACAAATTCTTCAATTTCAAAATTATTTTGTTTGTACAATCATTTGTGTTCGCCGACCTTAATTTGTCTTTTGTATCTATTCAAAACTGCAGAACAAATGTTTAGATTTTAGTGGTCTTTTAATCCTTTAACGAGTAGAAAATTATTTAGTAGCTGTTCCTAGTGTTTACTATGATGATAGTATCATTCTTACAGTCTAAACAGATTTACTAAGCATTATACTTACCTGAAATGTTTGACCAAATATAAACCAGCAATGTTCCACTTTTTACTTCCATTGAAACAGAAACATTATCATTTTAGATGGTTGCTTAGTATAAGTAAGTAATCAGAAATTGTGTAACTGTGTTGAGTCTATTTTTCAGAGCAGATTTGGTTTAATATGTGGCAGGTTCTGATGAGACTTCTAGTCCCATCATGTCAGCTCTGAAACCATTATCTTCAAGGAGCATCTCCTCATCCAAAAGTCTGGAAAACCTCACCTCACAAACAAGTAACAGAACTCTTACTTCTTTAATACAGCAGCTGGTCATAAATTTATAATATTGTGTGCAATATTTCAAGTTAAATAATATAATTTTATATAGGAGTAGTATGTAAATAATACAGTCTCATGGCCCCATTTCTTCTCAGGAGAACAGAGGACCCAAAATTACTCAACAGAACAAATTAATCAGAGTGTTGATGAAGGTAAATATCTGGTCCGCTATTTATACACACATTTATCGGGACATACACAGGCTTGGCAATGATTTAATCGTGCAATAAGCATACTTTTGAAATCCAGAAATACTCCTTATGGTCAATGTAAGAGATTCAAAATCATATCTTTCTTGTTTCGTTTCTTCACTTCTACCGTCAGCCTTTATTCGTTCCAGCTCAAAGCAGATGAAAAGCAGTGTGTCAGTGCCTGTTCTTCAGCTGGATGAGGTAAATCACGCTTAACTGACTCTTTGAACTCACACAATAAAAGTATGATATTCAGTATTCACTGCCGTCTGCACTGCAGTTAGTCAACTGATACATTTACCAACTTTACTACTAACATAAGATCTAGATGATTGTTTGCTCTGATTTCTCTGATGTACTTCTGTGACAGATTTTTGTTGTTTTTATGTGTGATTCATGTCTTTCTGTTTTCTCTGATCTTATCAGACGGACAGTGACAGCCCAATTGAGACTAACTTGGGCTTGAGAAGAAACACAGGCAGCTCCATGTCTAACTTAAGTCTCTCCTCGGGAATGGCCTCCATGTCATCTGTATGTTCATGTGGAGCTCACAAGATAATATATGTTTCTGATAAAAATACATAGTGCATATAGATTGTGAGCCACATTTGTGGAAAGTTGAATGTTCACTACAATATAATTTTTCAAACCTATCTATTCAGATTTGTTTATCTTTTGATGATTGTTGAACCAAGTCATGTGGTAAGCACATTTCAGATTAGAATAATTCACTTTTCAAATATCACTATGCAAACTGGATATGGAAGGATAAGGCTGACATTCTGTATTTTCTTATTGTCAGCAAAAGACCAAAAGCAACAATACGACCCCTCAGTACTTTCTGACTCCCCTTCACTGTATTTGGCTCTCAGCTCCAAGCCCATTGAAGGTTTTATTTAAAAGTCATTAACTTAGGTACAAGAATATAATGGAAAACTAGTGTGTTTATAGCAGTATAGTAACATTTGGCATAGTCACTGCAGTTGTTTATATCTGCCATACAATTTGCTTAAAAGACAACTAGAACTGCAAGCAGTTATAAGCGGGATCCAAGCCTCTCGGCATAAGCCACCCCCCCTGGCCCCGCGGAGAACAAACGAGCAGAGTTCTAAATGAAAGGAGCTTGCGGTTATGGAGATCTGAAATGTATGTCTATGGGAGTGTTATTTCATTTCCTATTAATAGCGCCACCTAGAGGCGGATTGATGGCAAATTTCACACAGCCCCTCTGGAGGGAGTGCCAGATAAGGTCCCCAAGTTTGGTGTACATTGGCCATTGCAAACGTAAGAGGTGATATGACATCCTGTTTTTAGCGTTTGCGCAAAAATTTGTTAGCTTATAATTCGGCCGTTTTTTGGCGTATCAAAATTCCCTCTATAAACTTTCTTCAGCTTGGTCCAGAGATGGTCCATGCCAAGTTTTGATCGGACTTGCGGCTTCGGAGGAGTTAATTAAAATAGGTTTTTCAGTTTTCGCGATGTAGCAAAAATAAAGTTTAGGCGGAAATGGGCGTGGCTTATACCAGGAGTTTCAGCTCGATCCCCTGAACGCGTGGATATATGGTTTTTGATATCCGCCTTCGTGAGCGGGAGTTCCAAGCCCAAATGCGTTGACCTTGCTTATAAAGCGCCCCCTAGAGGTAGAAGTGTGCAAATTTCTGCGCCTGAGTTACTTGCAGGGGCTTGTACCTACCCTCTGAGTTTCGCGTCCCTAGCAGTTACCGTCTAGGCTGCAGTGGTGGAATTAGCCTTGCATTTGCAGGTTCCCTAACGATTACAATAGGGTTCCCAGCCCACTCGGACTTGGACCCTTAATTAGGTTTTTCCTTCACTTTCATTTTGATAATTGTACTACTAAAAGAGTTTAAACCAGAGAGCATGGTGTTTTCTCTTTTTTGTGTTATTATGAATGAGCAGGTCAGTGGCAGCATCAGCAGCATTTATCCTGCAGACTGTGGTGACATTGAAGTCCAGGGAAACATCCAGTTTGCTGTCAACTACATCCAGAAACTTGGAGAGTTTCATATCTTTGTGGTGCACTGTAGGACTCTGGCAGTGGCTGACACCAAGAAGACCCGCTCTGATCCGTAAGTGCTTTTTATAATGTGATTTCGAGACAACATTAGTGTGATCAAAATGGCAAAGTACAACAAATAGTAGAACAAAGGTCATATTATCCAGGATTATGGGACCTAATTATCCTCTGGTAGATATCTTAAGCAATTAACAAACATACTCCAGACAGTTCTGGAGATTTATCACCTAAGATTACTACTCTTTTACAGACGTACAGTAGGATTTCCTAGTACTCCAAACCAGGCTCCAGAATGGAGATTTAATTTAACACTGTCAGCAATTTTAATCAGTTTTACAGGAAATTCTTGCATTTCAGTGAGAATTCTGTGGTGGAGGTAAGGTATTTATAAGATGATATCAAATGTTTCCTTACAAATAACACTGTAGAATTTGCTTCTGGTCTTAACAAGACTTATCCTAAAGATATACCAGATTTAGCAGAATAATACAGGCATTTCGTCCTAAAAGAGGATGGGAGGGCAGGGGTAAAGAGCGGTTTATAAATAAGATTATAGAAGTAGAATAGGAATATAAGGCTACTGTCTTTTCACAGGTATGTGAAATGTTACCTTCTTCCTGACAAAACAAAGTTGGGAAAGAGAAAAACCACTGTAAAAAAGAAGACTTTAAACCCCACCTACAATGAAATCCTCAGGGTAAGAATTGCATATTTAGTCTTTTATAAATTTCTCATTACATGTATTTCATATTTTACAAAAATCTTTGCTGCTTTCTTATCCTTTCATAGTTTAAAATAACAATGGAGGTGTTGAAAACTCAGAATTTGAACATCTCGGTGTGGCACAACGACACTTTTCGGCGGAACAGTTTCCTGGGCGAGGTGAACCTGGACTTGTCAGAGTGGGACTTCAGCAACACACAGATAAATGAATATGCATTAAAAACCAGGGTAAAAGCTTTGTCTGTATGCAGACAGTGTGTATTGTGGAAGGGATTTGATTAGAGATTTATTTACCTCAGCTCTCTTTCAGGTCTTTCAGGTCTCAGCACAAACCGCAACACTGTCTCTCTCACGTCTGATAGACATCAGAGGACAGATGAGAGTCGCCCTGAGATTCCTGCCGCAGACGTCTGACAGTGAGCTGATGACTCCTCAGTTTGTTTAAATATTTTTCCTTTCAGATTTGAATCACTTATTGTGGTCTGACTGCATCCATAGGCAAGAGAACATCTAGGACGGAGACTGGTGAGGTGCAGATTTGGGTGAAAGACTGCAAGAATCTTCCTCCAGTCAGAGGGGTTATTATTGACCCATTTGTGAAATGGTAGGATGTCCTGCAAACTGTCAGGTCACTGATTATCAAGACCCAATTGTGTTCAAGATTCAATAAGTAAATCAAACATTATTTTAAAAAATAATAATTAAAATACTGACAAACTATGTAATATAAGAAATAATCCATTACATTTTCTATTGTCTGTTTGCTCATTCAGCCTGAAGCAACAGCAAAGACTCTGTGAGGAAAAGTGAGATTGAATGTAAATAAACAGTCTGTGATTCTTACTGTCAGAGGGAACGATCATGAACTGTTCACAGTGCGTCGGTTGTACTAGTGACACAACCCATTGTGGGTATTGGAGAGGGAGTGGGGCGCTGAAGCGCACACGACCAGGGGAACGAGCTCACGGAGCGACCGGCCCGCTGCGGATGGTCGGTGATCGTTCCCTCTGGCTGGATGAAGTCTGACACTCTTCAGTATTGAAAATAATAGCAATAAAGCATGCTGTCAATATTTCACAAAACCCCCAAAATTTCACAAATCATGCTTTTAGGGGAGCTGATGTCTTAATTAGGGGAGCTAAGCTCCCCCTGGCTCCCCCATAGTTCACACCCTGGTTATATGGCATATTTTGCCTATATTTATTAATGTGATTATCTATTTCATAATGTCTTATTTATTATGTTTTGTCAGGTCTGTCCAAATGAGTAAATGCATTTTATCTCATTCTCTTCTTCTGCAGCAATGTACTTCCTGACAAAAGCCAAAAAAGCAGACAGAAGACACGGGTTGTGAAGAGGACCGCCAACCCGATGTTCAACCACACCATGGTGTACGACGGCTTCCGACCAGAGGACCTCAGAGAGGCCTGTGTGGAGATCACAGTGTGGGATCATGACAGACTTAACAATCACTTCATCGGTGGTCTGAGGCTAGGGCTCGGCACAGGTGAGACTCCACTCCACTGTTACTCTTCCACCTTGCATTAAAGTGTGATCTGAATTTGGATATGATCAGTTCAGATCATAGAAAAAAATCAAGATCATGAGAAAATTTTCTTTGCAAGACGTGTAAAAATATAACCACAATAAAAACACAATAAGATGAATGAAGACATTAGAAGTGCAACATATGCAATACACAATACAATAAAAGCAAACAGTAAGAGAAGGCATAATATAAAGTACTTAGCTGTGCAGCAGAGGTCTATATAATAACACTTTTAATCACTTTCTGTCAATAATAAAAACATCTTCATATATAAAATACAGTGTTTGTTGCTCTTTCTAGCATATTGCCAGAGTGTGTTTAATTTCTTGTCAATGTAAACACAAAAGGAATATTCAGCTGTCCACAGTTCTCACTTTGTGCCCTTTACCAATCTCTGAGGAGGTAGAAGTGATGTCAGTAACCATAGCTTGGTTTTTTAGAGATGTTCAGTCTCAGAAAGCTAACATAACACCATTGTACAAGTGACAACTGTGTCATTTGTGAATTTAAGAATGTGCTTGTCCTTGTCCTTGTGACTCCTACAGACACTGGTGTAGAGAGGAAACAGTAGGGACAGGACACAACTCTGTGATGGCCTGTAGAGGACATATTACACTCTGAGATCTAGAATTGTGGGTTTAATGTGTGATCTGAGTTTGGATACACTGTCAGGATAATGAACAAACCTGACATATTATTGTATTTACACCATTGTTTACATATTTGTGTCCACTCACACTCCCATCCCAGTGAGGGATGTTTGTATTTTCATTATTTCTATGCCTATGTAAGACATGCAGACTGCATTTTAATACCAGGGTCTCAAGCATTTAATCATTTTAACATGACTTTCAGTGATTACCTTCATATTAATAAGATGATTTCTATGCCTTTCTGTACAGGGAAGAGTTATGGGGTGGAAGTGGTTTGGATGGATTCAACAGCAGATGAAGCAAATTTGTGGCAGAGGATGTTACAGTGTGATGGTGAATGGGTGGAGGATGTTTTACCTCTGAGAATGTTGGTGGTGGCAAAAAGCATGTCAAAGTGAGACTGTATAAAATGTGTTGATAAATGTGCACTGCATGTACATTTGAATGGATCTACAAACAATACACTATAAGTGGAAGCGTAGCTTTAGTGAGTAATGTGTATCTAACTAATGATCATTGTGTGATAAATGAATATACACTGTGCTTTAGTTTGTATAGTCCAAACCACATGTTAAATGTCATCACAAAAGTTAGATTTCTACCAATTATACAAAATAGGGCAGAGGATACAATCATACAGTTAGAAAACATACAAATTGTTTTGATCTGAAGATATATTTGATCTGAGCACTAATGATTTGTATATAGTCCTGTTGTTATATAATGTGACTGTTGCAACAAGCAATTCTATCTTCAATAAACAGGATATTAATGTGACTTGTAATTTGGTGTATAATAGTTCATGTGGCACCCCAGCAGCCTTAATGGTATGAGTAAGGGTTCTTTGCTGCATGTCATCCCCTATTTTCTGCCACCTTTCTCTTTCTGTAGCTCTCACTGTACAGTAAAATATAATCTTTAATATACAGTATCTCACAAAAGTGAGTATACCCCTCACATTTCTGTAAATATTTGATTAGATCTTTTCATGTGACTACACTGAGGGAATGACACTTTGCTACAATGTAAAGTAGTGAGTGTACAGCTTGTATAACAGTGTAAATTTTCTGTCCCCTCAAAATAACACATCACACAGCAATTAATGTCTTAACCTCATGAGTGAGTACACCCCTAAGTGAAAATGTCCAAATTGGGCCCAAAGTCAGTATTTTGTGTGGCTTCTTATTATTTTCCTCTTTACCCTCTCGGGCATGGAGTTCATCAGCAGCCTGTTGCACCAGCGATACGTAAGTTCTACCTTAAGTTAGGGTGCAAAGTCCACACTAAACAAGAATATTCACGCATGCGTGAATGAATGAACGACTCGTTCACCGCTCACACGAGTCCTCCTCTGGCTTACGTTCATTCGGCAGGCTGAGTTACTGCCAGCGCCAGAGAATGAGAGGCAGGTCGGTTGTCAGGTAACAGTCACTGGACTGACATTATATATCTATTTTTGATAATTTTGTGACATTTAATAAAGCATAACGTTATTACAGCGCAGTTATGTTGTGTCATGGTTTTAACAACCGTACGGTAACTTTAGTCCTGCTAGTGTTTACAGCTAACAGCTGATCCGGTCCACCAGAGAACACAACTTTTACTTTTTATTTACCAACAGAGCCGTGCTGTTGTTTCACAGCTCCTCACTGGTGAACAGCATGTAGAGTTTGAGATTATTATTAAATTTGTTAAATTTTAATAAGAGTTTTATTCATCTAGTGCGTCAAGCTTATTACTTCAATATATTCCCGCAAATCTGATGTTAATATAGAGATATTACTCATAGATAGCAACATAAAGCTACTGTATGAATGAGCACTTTAGAGATATAAAGATAGTAATTATAATTATATAGATATGCTGGTCTGGTTGTATACTCTGTAAAGATTATGAAAATAGACAGATTTAGCTGCAGTAGTGGTGATTGCATATTGACAACATATTTCTGTGGTTTTTACATGGTTTGAATTTGGTTGTGGCTCCACGGGGCTTTATAGAACCATGATAGAGAAAGATCAACAAGTGAATTTGTGCATTATACTTTGTCAATTAGAGCAAACCAGGCAGCCTTCTGTGTATTGAGAACTGCACTGTTTTTTTTAAATTGCCCACTAGAAGGCTGCAAAGCTGCAATAACTAGCCTACTTAAAATGATTGAAATGACACAAAAAAAAGATTAGTTCATTTTAATAAACGAGATTTGGTGACATTTCCCATCACTAGTCCATACTCATCAAAACAGTGTCGCAGAAAATGACGTTTACACATCCCATGGCCAATCAGGGAACAGCACTATTCTTAACAGAGTTTCTTAAGGTTGTGTCATCTGTTTGTCCCTCTCTCTTTCAACGTTTTGCAATACTGAAGAGGCTAATGGCTAAAAATAGCAACAAAACACCAACAAAAAGGTAAGGTATACAAGGACAAATAATTATGATTAGGTGATAACTATGAAACCTTAATCTACAGCTAGTGTCACAGTGACATCGAGTGGTAAAACTACAACATACACGTAATTTAACAGTGCCCGTAACAAACGATAAAGTATAACGGGCAGATGAAATTGTAACATTATAACTTATATATGGGTAGCAGCCATTATGCCCCTCATATTTCAAAATCTATGTTTTGTCCCAACCTAAGTGCCTCAATATTACAGACTTTTCTTCTGTGCTGCTGTTATTACAGCCTACCTGAAGACAGCAGTGAGGGCGCCTGCAGCAGGGTGGGGAGTAACTTGTTACAAGTAATGAAAATTTGCCAAAACAAATAAATAAAAATAAGTCATTGCCTTTTCACGTTCCTTTATTATTTATATTTTTATCTTTAATCCAATATTTTCTTTGGGCTAGTAATCTACTCTTAATTTTGCTGCATTTTCAATTCATAACTTAACCAGTCTGTGATCTGTATTTTGCTTCATTAACCGAAATGAGCTGTCATCCAGGGTGTGTGCGCTCGGTTACGCAAAAGAGCCCGCTATAATTTGCTCCTCCTGATCCCAGTCACCCCACCTTTTAAAACGATGCGCCATGACAACCACTTGACTATTTTATGGAGGACTTTACACCTAGGTGTAAGATTTAAGTTGTAACTTATGTCTACGTTGGACGTATTTCAGCTGGTGCAACACTTAAAACGTTAGTAGCACGTAAACTCCGACTTAAGTTACGTTCAAACTAGGCTAAGTTTGAACTTACACATAGTCGGTGCAACCCAGTGCTGAGCTTTACATGTTGCCACGGGAGTCCTCTTCCACTCCTCCATGACGACATCACAGAGCTGGTGGGTGTTAGAGACCTTGTGCTCCTCCACTGTTTGAGGATGCCCCACAGATGCTCAATAGGGTTTAGGTCTGGAGACATGCTTGGCCAGTCCATCGCCTTTACCCTCAGCTTCTTTAGCAAGGCACTGGTCAAAGACCACTGCCTTGCTAAAGAAGCTGAGGGTCGTCATCATATTGGAATACTGCCCTGCAGCCCAGTCTCCGAAAGGAGGGGATCATGCTCTGCTTCAGTATGTTACAGTACATGTTGGCATTCATGGTTCCCTCAATGAACTGTAGCTCCCCGGTGCCAGCAGCACTCATGCAGCCCCAGATCAGGACACTCCCACCACCATGCTTGACTGTAGGCAAGACACACTTGTCTTTGTACTCCTTGACACGCTTGACACCATCTAAACCAAATAAGTTTATCTTGGTCTCATCAGACCACAGGACATGGTTCAAGTAATCCATGTCCTTAGTCTGCTTGTCTTCAGCAAACTGCATCATCTTTAGAAGAGGCTTCCTTCTGGGACGACAGTCATGCAGACCAGTTTGATGCAGTGTGCGGCGTATGGTCTGAGCCCTGACAGTCTGACCCCCCACCCCTTCAACCTCTGCAGCAATGCTGGCAGCACACAGACGTCTGTTTCCCAAAGACGTGCACTCAGCTTCTTTGGTCGACCATGGCGAGGCCTGTTCTGAGTGGAACCTGTCCTTTTGAATCGCTGGATGGTCTTGGCCACTGTGCAGCAGCTCAGTTTCAGGGTCTTGGCAATCTTCTTGTTGCCTAGGCCATCTTTATGTAGAGCAACCATTTTGAGGGAGTAGTACCAGTATGGGGGAGTGTGACAGCGATATCACCAAATTTAACACACCTGCTCACCATTCACACCCGAGACCTTGTAACACTAACGAGTCACATGACACCGGGGAGGGAAAATGGCTAATTGGGCCCAATTTGGACATTTTCACTAAGGGGTGTAATCACTTTTGTAGCCAGTGGTTTAGACATTAATGGTTGTGTGATGTGTTATTTTCAGGGGACAGCAAATTTACACTGTTATACAAGCTGTACACTCACTACTTTACATTGTAGCAAAGTGTCATTTCTGTGGTCATATGAAAAGATATAATCAAATATTTACAAAAATGCAAGGGGTATACTCACTTGCTAACACCCAAAATGCAGAATTTGGACCATTGTGTCAAAACTCTACACACAAGCCAAACAAGACACAACACTTGAAAAAAACTTGGAAATGAACATCTCACTTATGTCTAGACGAACTTCGGCAATCAAAAGCTAACACTTCTTTTCCAAAGGGAAGTTTTATTTCAACACAGATGCACCATGTATATTAGACACTGAAAGCAGCAGCAACACACTGATGACCTTTATTCAAAACACTGCTGTCTTTAGTACTTTGTAGACCTGTTTTATTTCATACAGGCCTCTATAAAAGATTGTTCAAGTAAAGAAAATCTACTACTAGTCAATACAACATGTTTTTGGAAACTCACAGCAACAAAAAATTACAATAAAATAAAATTATAGTGTACTGGTAAACAAAAATTGTTGTGCAAGGAATGAGCTGGATAGTTTTATGGATCTTGCCTTTTATTAGTGTTGGGTGCTGTCCTCTCTGGCTAGGCAACGGGTAAAATATTGTATTGCATTTTTTGTTCAACTGTTGATTTACCCCATCTGAATGTCTCTGCATGCATTCGCAATTGCTTGCAGAAGCGGCATGCGGGTATGTGGTTGGCGGTTATGCACTTTCTAATGCCAAGCCGGAAAGAATTCCTCAATCGGATTGAAAAATGGTGAGTCAGAGGGCAGCTTACCTGAGGTCTATTTGTAGTCCTACAGCTGTGACTAATTGGTGTTCAGTTACTGTTTAATTGTTTTAATGTGTGTGTGGGTGTTTTACAATTTCAAGTGTGTTTTACATTGAATTGTTTTCCCAATAACTGCAAGAGTTTTAATTCTTGAACAAAGTGTGTAATGTATTAAACTGTGTGTAGTGTTTTGCACTGTGTGTTGCAGAATTGATTACAAAGTGCAAAACTGAAAATGTACCTGTGTGTAAGTCACAATTGCAAAGCGAGGTAAGGTTTTCATGCATTGGTCTCACTTTTAGTGTGTTAGTAATCAGGAAAAACTGTAATAATGATTATACTGCATTAAATCCAGATCAACAGATGCAGGGAATAGATAAGTTTAAATGGCAATATAGATTATTGCTCAAATTGAAATAGTGAAAAGAAAGTAGAAGAGTAAAAAGTTCCAAATTCCGTTGTTGGTGAGGAGTCATGTTTAAGGCTTGCTGCTAGACAAAACGCTTGTTTTTGGTCCAAAAATTGGATAAACACCGACGTTTTATGAGGAAAATGCAAAAGAAGTGACCACAATACGCCAGTGCAGAGAAAGAGAGGAGAAAGAAAGAGAAAGAAGGAAAAGAGATCCAGTTTGAAGAAGGAACAGAGCTCAGAAACAGAGCATCAAGCTCTGCAACAAGGAGAGAACAAAAACAAACAAAAAGAGGATAGAGGGAGTCAAGCAAGTTACAGCAAACTACTGGACACTGAAATCAGTAAGTTTTATTATTTTATTACTATAAAACAAGTCCCAACTGAAACACTCAAGCTAATAGCTAACAAGCTAACACTGGACTGTGGTTACCTAGCAACGGCATCAAACAGCAGTAGTGCTGTTTTAAGCACAGAACACAGAAGCTTGAACAACTGTTTCATGTCTCCACACTCTGAAACCATTGACTACCCCCAAGCTATCAAAAGCAAAACTGCAAGGGGAAAATATAAACAAACATTACTTCGAGAAAGACCAGAAATCCTGTTCCTGGACCACTACAAAGATGAAAGATCCTGCAATTTAATCTTCTGGACGGATGAACCATATGCCTGGCTGAATGTGTTCAGCTCTCATTATCCAGCAATAAAGACAGCAGGCATTTGTAATGGATGGAAAATAAGTGTACGGGAAGAAAATGACTCTGACACCAGCAGAATAACAGTAAACCTGTTCAAAAATGGAACTGCCATGATACAAGGTGACCTGAGACAGTTTGAGCTTGACCACAGCTGAGAGAGTTTCAACAAGAACTAGCTCGTCAGAGAAGACAGCTGGATCATCTCAGTGAGGAGGTGGAGGAACTTAGGAAGGACAGAGACAACTGCACAACTGAGTTGGCTACTCTGAGAGAAGAGCTACAGGACAGGGACAGGCTCAGTCTACAAGCCAGACTGAACTCCACACAACCCCCTGTGCCCGCCTCTCAGATCCAGACCACATCCAGCCAAACTCCCACTACACCTGCTGAAGGACAACACAGCCCTTTCCTCGAGGACCCCCCCCCATCTCACCCAGCCTGGGGCAGACTCTATTCCCCCCCATGTACCAACCATTTTAATTTTTAATATATTATTATAATAACACACACACGCTTACTATTTATTTTAATTTTAACTTTTTAATATATCTTTATTTTTCTAACACACACAAACACACATACGCTTTAATTACTTGTTTAATGAAATGTATGGGGTTGATTGTTCTTATGTAGTTTGTATGATGCTTTGGCAATATTGTTGTTATACATTCATGCCATCCATCCATCGTCAACCGCTTATCCTGCGTATAGGGTCGCGGGGGGCTGGAGCCAATCCCAGCTGACATCGGGTGAAAGGCGGGGCAAATAAAGCTAATTTGAATTTAATTTAATTGAAAAGGAAGGAGTGTGATTTCAGATATCAGGGGAAACAAATGAATGCTAGTTTACTTATTTAATTTAAGACCTAAATTTAAGATTCAGAGCTGTCATCAACCCAAAGAAGACGGAAGTTTTGCCTACTTTTGCAGCATAGTCTCATTTGAAGATCCTTCAGGATAAATTTGAAAATAATCTCATTGGCCAATCGGCACTACTTTCAAACTTATTATCAAAGCAATATTGACTGAAATAAAAATAAATGAAATAAAAAGGCTTAAGTTAAAGTACATGCAAATCAGGCAGGGAAGAATGTTTGGAAACAAATGAAATCTCCAGAGAAAGGATAAAATGAAGATGCACAGCATTTAGGAGCTCCCCTATGTATGGAGAGCAAAAAAGAGTGTGTACAAAGATGCTATGTAAAGGTGTGAATAGGAGGCGAATAAGAGAAACTTGCTGTCCTGAGGGGGAAACATGGTTGTCCTTACTTTACGGATTAGTTTAAATTCATATGTTAAGCGCAATAGTCACATACTTCTCCCTCACTATAATCAATCAACTGTGATTCTAGCATCACTGGGTGATAACTTGCATAAAATATTACAAGATACATATGTTGATACAAGAGTCAATCATTACATTACTTAATCATAAAATTCCTAAAACACTATCAAGAAATTAACTGCACTGCTAACAAGTGAGCAGAAGGCTGAAAAACAATTAATTTGAACACACAAACTATAATAAGTCACATATTTAACGAATCACAACTAGCCTACATTCTTAATACAGACACCATGGTTACTAGATGGCAGTATGGTCACATGGTGAAAGAGGGACTCAATTCATGAATGGACAATTCATTTATCCTACATTGAACAGATGTAGAAGTTGGACTGTTCTTCATGAAAATGAAACATGGTGAGCAGTATTTGCTACATTGCTGACTAGTTTAACATGTGGTTCTATATTCATATACTGTTCATTTGGTTAACAAAAGAGCTTTTCCAAGTCACTTATTCAGAATCCAAACAAAGATTTATGTTACATCTGCTGAGGTCTCTCATCTTTCTTTCAGTAGGATGAGAGGAAGGGCAGTGAGATTTTGTGTGTGTGTGAGTCTTGACAGGAGGGGGCCTTGGCTATTCTTTTTGGTTTTCATGCGTCCTCTTGATTTATGATATTTATTCAGTCATAGTTAATTCAGTTCTTGTCCTCAGGGAAAATGATCCCATGGTATTTTGCTTTGTCATTATAGCCAGCAGCATTAAAGAATGAGTCTTTATTAATTATTAATCTTGTTATCATGACAAACACATAAAACCAAGAGAGCAAGGGAGTCTCTGTACCAGGTCTGGAAGGTGTTTGAGCGACACCTTTATGGAGGGGGGAAATGTGTTAGTGCAGTTTTTAAATCCAGAGAAAGTTTTTTTTTAACCCCAGAGGAGTTTAGCAATGTCCCAAACAGTTCTTCCCTTTATCTTCTTAGAACACTCACATCCAGTCTACATGCCTGGTTGATTGAATTAAATAAAAAACGAGGTTGTTCACTACAAAAAAAATGCTTACAATTTCAAGGATCCATATCAATATTCTTGGTAAAACAATGTATCAAACAGCAAAGAGAAAAAAATGTTTAGTGTGAAAGGGGTAGCTACAGACAATCATCAGTCAAACATGCAGCTCCCCTCAGTTTTATGGAGCTTTATAGTGAGTTTCTGCTCATTGTTTAGCTTTCTGGACACAACTTTACTGTTTTGCCAGGTATTTCCCTGAGGAGTCAGGCCTGCAGAGACAAAAAAAACTGCTAAAGAGAGTGAATATTGGAGTTAAATTCACCAGGTGATCATCATGTTGTTCTGTAACTGTTGGAACAAGTTCCCCATATCAATTAATTCGATCAGTTAAACAATTAATTAATAAATAAACAGCACAGAGAACAACACAGCCAATATAGCACACAACCAGTGGCACGCTTCATAAAGCCACCAATAGCTGTAAGTGTAGACCACAAGGTGGCAGAAGAGCTCCATTCTTTACTAGTCCACTGTCTGACTATCTGACCAGATAGGATTTCTAAAATTGATGGGATGATTGTTATTTATATTACATGACATTTTAAAGAAATTAACTTAACCAATAAATCAGTCTATTACATATAATAATTAATGAAGTAACTCATACATTAGACAAAACCCCCATGTAGCTTTACAACCTGGAAAATGCTGTCAAAACATACATTAAGGTACATTAACACACACACAAAACATTTCTTACTTGCTGCTGTGTTAACATTTTTTAAAGAAAGCAATATCATTTCTCAATATCCTTTCACAACTAACTCTTTTGCAAGTTCTGCATTTGCCAGCTACTTTGGTGTTGACCCACCCTGACAGATTTGGGCACAGGGAATGCACTTGATCACATTTCCTTTGACAGTTGCCTCTATCTGAGCATCAGATTATCCAGTGGGTATCTGCCCCTTGCAGAAAACCAAAACAGTCGGACTAGTGTAAGGCAGCATTATAATGACATACTGTACATTCTGCAAACCAAAGCCTTCACCACCTACATCATCAGGGATGATTGTCCATGTCATTTCCACAGTGACAGGCATCAAGGCTCATTTATTTATCATTATACAACAAAACATAGTCCCTCCATGCTACAGACACACAGAAAATCCCCCCATTATTTATGGTGGACTGCAGAGGATGAACTGAGGAGTCTCATAGCTTCCTTTAGTATCCTTTGGACTCTGCAGGCACCTCACCAATATCACTGATGCTCAGGAGATGGGTACCAATGATCTTCTGAGCAGTTTTAATCCCCCGCTGCAGAGCCCTCCGGTCCTGGGCCGTGCACATCCCATGTTAGTGATGTTTCCAGTCAGGATGCTTTCTATTGCTCCTCTGTAAAAGCTGACAAGAACTTGGCGTGGGCATTTTCTTAAGATTCCTTAAGAAATCCAGCTGTCTCTGAGCTTTCTTCACCAGCGTGATGAGATGACCATGTCAGGCTCTCTGTAATGCTGATTCCCAGGAACCTGAAACTGTTCACCTGCTCCACCTCAGCACCACTGATGCAGACAGGAGTGTGTGTCTTTGTCTTCTTAGCTTTGCTAATGTTATCAGTTTCCTTAGTATTATTCCTAAGTATTATTGTTGTTTGAAATCCAGCCGATGATGGTGGTGTCGTCCACAAACTTCACAATAGAGTTCTCTCCATGTCGGGGATGCAGTCGTGGGTGTACAGCGTGAACAGAAGGGGGCTGAGCACACAGCCCTGGGGGTTTGCCAATCAGTTTTATGGTGGAGATTGTGTTGAATGCTAAAATCAAAAACAACACTCTAATGTAGGTGTCACCAAGGAGCATCTGGAAGGGGCAGGACCAACTGAGGTTTCATCTTCGCACCTTAGAACCTTTGGGGTGCTGCTAGCACATGGAGAAGGAAGAAATCCACAGCATACCAATTTACGTTTTGTTCAACCAGTTCACAGGAGATTATATTCATGTTAAAAAATCTTGTTAACAAGCATGTTACTGACAGTGGCTTCCACACTGTTAAACACATGTTCAAATATCTGCATACCTTTGTTGAGATCAGATTTTTTTTTTTTTAGGCATGAATACGTAATTCAGTTTCCCTGAGAATCCTAATCTAGAGGAAACAGGCCAGGGCTGTTTTTTTCCCCCCATCCAACTCATTTTGGAAGCGAAATAATAGACAGATAAAGTTAACTGTCTAAAGAAGGCAGTGAAAAGGAAGGCCTCAGTTCAACAATAAGGCCTTTATTAGCTCGCCAATTAATTCTATCATGAAAGTCAGTATCTCTCTCTCTCTCTCTCACACACACACACACACACGTGTCTTTCTACTGCAACATCCAAACTAAGAGGAAGTAGCAGCAAAACAAAGAATCTTCTTATTGCTGGTGGAGACGATTTGCCAAGCAGGATGTAGCTTTTTTATCAAGGTCCTTCTGTGTGTGCACACTGATGAGCTAATGCACCTGTGGGTTCAGCAGCAAAAACCTCCATGATGATGAAGGGTGGGACTCAAGGGCCAAAGACCCCCCCACAACTTGGATCACCCATTTTCCACAACACCAGTACTTCCTGAATGTTGGCATTCAGGGGAAACGCCACGCATTCTACATATAAAATGTCACTTTACTTCTCATAGGTAGTACTACTCCACAAATTAAATTACTATGAAAAAGGTTCACCTTCTGTGCCTCTTAAGGAGCTTTAGATAACCCCGACAGTATCACTACCACGATACAGTCAGGGTTATATCTGCTTAGATGGGAGAAGACAGTTTTATAAAAGAAAGCCTGTGTTAAATTGGCCGTGATAAATTTGAAAGATGGCTGGGTGTTCACCAGGCAGGGAGGGTATAACAAATTTAAGATATTAGTTGATTACAGAAAATGTCAGATTCAGTGTTTTTGCAGCTAGTCTCACACTAGTGAGTAAAATTCATGAATCAGGAAATGCAACTTTGATTTAGATTTTTGAAAAAACAAACAAACAAAAAAATCTGTCTCTCACAAGTAACCCAGTTTATTTTCTTGTGTAAGATGGCAATCTACATTCCTGCTTTTACAGTGGCTTGGGAAAGTATTCAACCCTCTTTAAAATGATCAAGTGTGTCTGAATTACAAATTATACCTTGAGATTTATTCTGTTAGATTTTATTTTAAAAGACGTGTCCTCTAAATTAACTATTTAAAGTGAAATATGCTGTTTGCAAGTATTCAACACCCATTCTGTGGAAGCTCCAAGTTTACATAGGGGAGAGATATTGCTTTAATCAGGACACAATTGGCCTCCTGTGAACATTAAAATGACACCCTAAGTTTGTTATGCGTTATATTCAGACTAAAGGAAATGTGTCAAAAAGGAAAAGAAAAACAGAAGTTGCATCATACCACCCAGGAACTGCATAGACAAGGCCGTTCCTTAAAACCCAGTTGAGCAAGAGCGAAACTTGTGAGGGAAGCCACCAACAATTCAACAACGGCTTTGAAGGAGCTAGAGTAGACTGAAAAAAGCCATTACTCAGGACAAATCATATCAAAGCATGTCTAATGTGCCAGAAAGCATTCATCTCATTCCTCAGCAGGGACTGGGCACCTTGTTAGAAACAACACAATTAGTCCCTACATTTTCATTCTTTTGATAAATAAATATGGAGCCAAAGAAGTGTGAAAGCTTGCACTTTATTGGAAAAATCAAAAACAAATATAATCTGCAGGGACAATGCAGCAAATATTTGCAATTAATGGATAAACAGACACTTTCATGTTCAGACCATCTTTCATACTTGCACCCGCCCCTTCCTGTGATTGGCAGGAGAAGTTCTATATACACAAAGCACCGATCAACAGTGCTCTATTCTCCTGCAAAACTAGACCACTTCCACCCAGACCCCACCCCTCAGTTAGCAGTCTGACCTGAACCTGATGCCTCCCCATGTCCCCACATTGTTCTAAATGCCCCAGTGCTGGCCTATGGAAACATGATCTGAGCATGAAAGAGACCCTGCACATTCACGCTGGAAAAGGGCAGCCAGGAGCTTTGTTAAATGGAAGAATAAATGGCAGGCCAAAAGTGTCAAAAGCATAAAAGCAGATACCTTTCCAATGCAGTGCTGCCTCAATCACAAAAAGTAGTGCTTTTGCTGATGTGAAAAATGTTCCCACGCCAAACTCATAGAAATCGGCCCCACCAATATGACTGTGTTAATGAATTATTACGTTCATACACATCCTCAGTGTCACCCCCCAAACCACAGATAACTGCACAAGGCCTCATGCGAGTAGAGAGAATATTTAGTGCCCCAACAGAGTGTCTTCTGTTTAAACTTTATATTAACTTCTTTTTTTAAAAATCATCTCAATCACTCAAAATCCAATTCTACAAAATCAATCAATCATACCTATGTATAAACCTGAAGACCTTCCACAAGGAGGAAGTCAGTGACTAGTTACATTTACTTCTTTTTTTTCTTTAAATGCCATTCTCTCTGAAGGTAATCATAAATAAATACAAACAATACACACGGAATGTCTACTGCAAACAATACATAAAAAAGAAATGAAAATAAAAGTGTGTGATACAAAGAGGAGTTTGCAATATTTTTCCAAATGAGGGGATGCTTTAAGATGGGAATCATGATTGATAATCAAAAGAAGTGACTCTCCCTGCCTCACCTGGAGAAAGAGGAACAAAGGAAGGAAAGAAAAAAAAAAAAGAAAAGACAACTAGCCAGCGTGACAACCCAACATTGTATGTTTTTCCAGGTACATGGACAGTGATGGCAGAAATCTCTCCCTTGGGGTGTTGTTTCTCTTGGTCCAGGATAAAGAAGGGGCTGCTCCTCGTCCACATGGTTTTGGATGGCAGCAAGCAGTCTTCTTCACCTTCTACGACTTACACATGACTACATGGGCACACTGTCCACTGTGATGCCTGTCTGAGATGGCCAGAGCCACTCCTAGTCACTGTGATTTTATTCAACAAGTCTAATTTGGGCCTTTCATTCTCAGAGAGAGTTAAGTTATTTGAAAGCAAACAGCAGGTTTGCTTGAATAGCTGACTTTGTTGTGAACCATCTTCAAATGGAAAGATTCCCTCCCCCTTCAGGTTACATAAACTGCATCTGTAAGACAAACAACAACAGTGTCAACTTGTTTTTTTTGGATAAAAGAAAATAGTTGTAGACCCAGTATTTCAAGACCCCTATCCAGACTTCTAATGTGTCTCCAATTTTATGCTCTATATATACAGAAATACATCAGCTAAAATGCTCAAACAAGGCAAAATAAACATGGTGTGTGCAAAATAAGAGCTCCAATTCACAAGACACTGGTATCCACCTCAGCCAAGCATAAAAACAATGCGATATTTCAGCTTTTTTGAGTTTCTCCTCAAGTTTTTATGAGCGCAAACTGAAAATGTGCAAAAACAAAAAACGGTGGATGGAAACATATGCAGCAGTGTGACGAGTAGGTTGAATGAAATCTGTATCCAGACAGGAAAAATGTATTTATTCATCAGAAGTTGGCCTGTGAATGTCATGTTTAGCAGCTCACTTTCCAGAGTCACATTTGAGAGCTTTGACCCCAGGCAAGGGCTGGTTTACTGGTTTCAAGGTATCCAGGTTTGAAAAAGGCAAAGTTTAAAAACCACTAAAATTTTCCAGTAAACAGTTCCTGCTGTATGAGCTGTTTTTTTTGTAAAGTGCAGGAATCCCACAGGTTGTGTGCAGTGTAGAGTAAGTCAGTCACCTGTGTGTAAGATGGCCAAAGGAGGGGAACGCCTGAACATTTCCCCCATCAAAAAAGATGGAGGCAATGCGACAAATAAGATATCCCATCTATGGGAGCAACACCCATCACTCTTTGCTAAATTCAGGGTAACACTATCTTGAAATGAACATTTGCAACAAGGTAAGGCAGTTAGTGTGTTTAGCACTGGTGAAATAAATACTACTGGCTTGCTACAGAGGCAGATAACATAGCTAATTAACTAGCTAATATCAGCTAATTTCACCCCTTATGTTACCTCAGAGAGAAGGGAAGAGCCGAGTGCTCCGTTTCTGTAATTTAGTACAATAATTAAATTTAACTGGTATCACCTCTATACTTTTGTTGAAGTCTTTCACCATTGTGTACATCTGTTAATCACGACATTTAAGAGAGGGACCGTACAACAGATGTATGTGTTTGTGTGTGTGAGACTCTCGCGCTCCCTCTCCTTATGTGTATGTGCGCATTAACACTGAAATAACAATAACAGATTTTATACTGTTATCTTCTTAGCAGTAGTAGTATATGTTGTTGCTTAAAATAAAATATACTGTGTTCAATGGAAAAAAGTTTATATTTCTTACCCAGACATTAAAAAATGCCAGGATGTGTTTGCTTAAGGTTCTCATACCATGAAAATCTCATACCGGCCCGTGCCTATTTGACGTACACAAACTCTCTACCTGTGAGGAGCACTTGACTTTGACTTTGCTGTGGAGAAAACCAGCTGAAAACCACCAGCCGGAGCAATCATTGGTTCAAAAGCATTTCTGTATAATCTCATAAAGTCCCATCGCATGGAAAGCACAAACATTTTCACTTTGTTTGATTTTGATTTAATCCCCATTCACTGACTTCCCCATAGAATTTATATAAAATTCACTTAAACCAGTTCAACACTGCACATCTACACCGGAGATCTACACATCCATTACCTGTGCACCTGGGTTGTGGCCAAAGGGGTTGGCCGGCCTCATCACAGGCTGGGTGTACATCATCGTGGGCTGTGTCATCATCATGGAACCCATGTGAGGAGGCTGATGGGAGAGAAAATACAGAACAGGAATGAATTACCTTACTTGGATTGCTTAGTAAACCATGCAGACCGTTTAACTTAATATATCACTCATCATTACAGGCAGGAACCATCACAGCCACTGGAAAAGTCTTTGATAGGGTAAGCTGGACATTTCTTTTGCCACATTAGAGAGATTTGGCTTTGAGGAATCATATAACTGGGTCAATATTCTGTAGACCTCGCCCTCAGTAAATGTCATCACAAATGGAAAAGCACACACTGCATGGGGGACTCTCTATTCACCTTTTTCATTGAACCCTTACCAGGCGCTATTCATCAGAATATCTGCATCAAAGGAATCCAAACAGCTAACACACACCTTACATCAGTCTCTCTAGAAGATATATTGCTGTTTCTACAAAACCCTCATCACTAACTTACTCCATCCTTCTCCAGTGTCTCAGACTACTCAGTTAACTGGAATAAGTCTTCTACAGCAGTGAGGTGGCAGTCCACGCACTATGCACAGGTGACTCATATATTTAGGCATTAATGTTTTCCCAGGATGTGAGAGCTGTTCAGGTTCACCTTTACTGCACTGCTCAGAACAATAAATGACGACCTCCAGTGCTGAATGAACCCACCATTATCCATTACGGGCAGAGTAACTACTGTTAACATGGCAATACTTCCTTAAATAAAGTATTTATTTTCACTGATTCCAACTCAACCCACCCTAATATTCGGTGAGATGGGCTAGATACTCAGGTTACATTCTAATAGTGTGAATGTTGTGTGTTGTGTGCGCTGCTCGCTCGAAATGAAGTTCCTGTTTACAGCATGAAGGAAAACAACGTCTTGCTATATCACATACACACAAAATAATGACTGTGCAAGGTGACGGATACCATCGGTTTTGTAAAAAAATTAAGTAACAGACTATTTCATATAAGAAATCCTCCTCCCCCAGCACATGTGTAAGTAACAACTGACTTACCATAGCATATGTCATCATGCCCGTCGGTGTGGTTGCAGGGAAGGCCATGACAGATGGAGCCTGAAGTGACAAAAAAAAATAAATAATAAAACAATGATTCCTTCTACAGAACAAAGACAGGACGGTATCCAACTTATATTTAACTGTTTGTTAACAGATTGTTAAATTTACATTCCACTTCAGCATACATTTAATTACAATAACTTCTTAAAAGTTTTAAAAATCTATTCATCCATCTCATAAATATATCATGAAGAAGGCTTCAGAAAGAATTGATTCAATGCTAATTCAGTTCAAAGTCAAACTGTCAAAAGTGGTTAGCAGGTGGATTTGTTTCTGTTGAGAGCAGACACATGACAAGGCTCACCTTGTTCGAACTTGCTATAAGCTTACTGATGTTTTTCACTGCTTCATTCAAAACTCTGTGCATGTATGCCTGCACAGTTTTCATGGGAAATCAAGAATGCAGTTTAAATGGGGGCATGAAGGAAGGAGATGGCAAGATATGAACTGAGAAAACAGCCAATATGGGGATAACTGAATCACCTTCCACTGAAAATATGTCAAATATAGAAGAGTGCCTTAAAACTAGACTATTAAGGGTTTCTGATCTTGTCAAATCTGGCTTTGATCTGAAATGCCGGACGAAGGTAAAGGAAAGCAAGCAGGACAGTGTGCGGAGTCCTGGGCGTACATGTTGGTTACCAGCAGGTGCAAAGCTCCTTGTGGAAAGAGATTAGAGAGAAAAAAAGCACAGACCCTTTCTCTGAGCACTTCTCCAACAGCCCCTACAGTGATAACAGACCCAGATTTGTCTAACGCCCAGCCCTCTCGGGAAGGATCCGTTTCATTAACTATTCAGCCATTGGCGAGGGAGTGAGTCAGACATGACGCTGGTGCCAAAAGTGGCGCTTTCATCACAGACTGTGCTTGTTTCATTTCACTAAGAGCTCTCCTTCAGAATTCCTCCTCGCTGACAGTGTTTGGTTTGTTTCAGGGACATCTCACTCAGCGTTCCTCAGTCAATAATAACACAATATGGCTTATTTTTGATTTAGTTAGCGATTTTCCTAACGATAATGAATGATGAATGTTGGGTGCATCTGCTTCTTAGTGTATCAGCTACCTTCAAGTGACCACCTTCATAAGAGATCATCCATCAGCTTCTTCACATGTTGCCTCCGAATAGCTGAGAGGTGGGTTAAAGTAGGCAGCCAGAGTTGAAAAGCCCATTTCCATTCCTCTCCATTTACAGTTTACAAGAGGCTACAACAACACCTGGATGGGCATGAAACTGTCCAGGTTGAATTATGCACTTGGATTTTGGGTCTCATCAGTAGCCAGTAGGGCTGACCCCAAATAGTCGAAGATCTGATGCTTCGATGGGCGGAGCTTGATTCGACTGTCAATCTCACAGTCGAAGCTTCGCAGAGAAACAAGTATCATGCCATTTTGGCGATATGGGGGTGCTCAACATCTTCCCCCCACCCAGCTCGCAATCGCCGTGCACAAAAGCACACACGATGTGACTATAGGCAGGACTGATTCGACTATGTAAATCCTTAGTTGGGGACAGCCCTAGTACCTAGCTATATTTGGTTGTTTGCTGCTGACTGCAACAGTTAAGTATGGTGGCCCTGAAGGTCAAAATGCAACAACATTTCACAAAATACAACAGTATTTTAGAAAACACAATATATTAGAACACTTCTTGTGATTGGACAGAACCCAAGTCCCTGGGGCAGTTTACTGTAATTTCCTGTTTCTACTCTGAGCAGTGTCTTTGCACGAGTTTGAAAGGATGGAAAACAAGACTGAAATCATAAGGGAATATTTTACGAAGGACATTTATGATGAATGAATTCTCAATATGCTTTCAACATATCATGACATTAAAATATCCTGTAGAACCCTGATGGCACACTTGAAAGTATTCGGATTGAGGAGACGAGGCAGCTTCTGTTCAACAAGTGACATCAGAAAGGCCATGGTATCAGAGCTGATGTTTGGATACAGGACAGAAACATGGCCATGGCCTCTGTGTTAAAAAGGGAGACAGAAATGCTTTGTGAACGAGATGTGAAACTCTGGTCAGAAATCATGCAACGACACCAAACGACACGCTGCAGAGGAGAAAAGGGAGCAGGAAACAGACTTGTCAAGGCGTTTCAATACAGCCTAATAAGACCGATAAGATAATGAGGCCTAAACGATTGGCCAGTTAGCAATTTGCAGGACTTCTGTGTAGCTGACCATGTTAACTTGAACACATGCACAGAGCATCATCAATTGCCTGAGAGCAAAACAATAAATCATGGCCGTGATGCAGGGATGGCGATAGGGCAGTTGATCCGATGTTTTATTGTAGACATCATCCGATGGAAATTTTGTAGACATTGCCCAACCCTAGTGCATTCCTCACTGCATTGGACCGCATACACTAGATTGCTTTTCTTGTGTTTGGGTGTGCGGTCTTTGGGGTGGACCAGCATCTGTCTTAGCGTGTTCTTTGGTTTAAAAAAAACACAGGGATGTTGTGTTTGTTGAAAATCCTCCTGAGTTTCTCTGATACTCCAGACACGTATGGAATCACAATGTTGTTGCGACCATATTCACGGACAGGATATCGAGGCGTAGTCGGGGTGAGGAAGGGTTGAGGTTTGGTGGGCTGGGGATCTCACTGCTGCTTTTGACAGATGATGTGGTCCTGTTGGCATCATTGGCCCGTGACCTTCAGCACTCGCTGGAGAGGTTCACATGAACATCAGCACCTCTAAATCTGAAGCTATGGTTCTCAGCAGGAAACCGATTGAGTGCTCACTCCAGGTAGGTAGGGAATTCATTCCAACCCTCATGGTCACGAAGGCTTGGTCATGACCGAAAGAACTAGATTGCGGGTATAAGCAGCCAAAATGGGTTTTCTTAGGATGGAAGCCAAGTCATCCGTGAGGAACGCGTAGAGCCGCTGCTCCTTTGTGTTGAAAGCCACACTTTCACTAATTTGTACGTGATTCAACATTTTTTTTTTAAACTTTCATTGAATATTTGTTATCTTGTTATTGAGAAAAATTATATTCCGACAATTATCATTATTGTTTTATTGCCAAGCCCTGTGCATCAATTTACCGTTAATATTCGGATTCAGAATACCCGGCATGCACGTTTTGCTGCCTTGTTATGTATTTGTTTGTATACATGGTAGACTGTTCAGTCACAGTGTTGGGGAGGACATTAATAGACTGTTTAACTGCATTTCTCATCGACGTTCGGCGGTGTTCTCTCCACTTCATTATGTGTGAACATGAAAGTAAATCTATACAACTATAACTAACTATACAAACAACACTTAGCCGAATACTATCTGTCCCACAATTTAACTCCTCTTGCCTACCAAATCAGCACATGAAAGTGTCTTGTAAAAGGACATGTAAAAGTTAAAATTATGGGAAGCTCCAGGTTATGGCCCATTAAGATCTGTAGGAAAAGTGCTTTTAGATTAATATGAAATTCACAATGGTGGCAATTTGATTCATCTGGTTTACAGCCTGAACTGGAGTCCCCAAGTTCTTCAGACTTACAGAACGATGAAGGAGAGCCACTGGTTAAAAATAAATAAATAAGGCACCTAAAAAAAAAAATTCTGTTCTGCTTTTTAGGTGTTTACCAGATAGGTACAGATGAAAGCCCTACCATGGTTCCGGGATTCCAGGTGGTAGAAGGAGCTGTCTTGGGTTGCCAGTTGGTTCCACCGGTCAGCTTCTTCTCACCAGGCTGACTCCAGTGAAGATCACTACAGGAGATCAAGTATAATTGTTAGTCATGTTTAGCATGCAGTATCAGAAACATGTGTGTATAGTGCAACACTGGACTCGCGGCGTGCGCGTCACGTTACGGCTACGCCACGGTTTTGACCAGTCCTCAGCCCGGCGTCAACTCACACTGGAGCGGAGCGTTTAGTCTGCCCCGCATGGTTGACTTGCTGTTTATTTGTCATTTTGTGTGCTTCTACAACAGATCACAGCGTTTCAGATTTTGCCTGCCTGATTTGGCTGAATTATTTAGATTTAGTTGATTGGGAGTTGTCCTTGATTTTTGTGTTTCTACCGTGGTTAAGAAGGCTACATAGTTAAATGATGTCTTTTTTGGTCTGTTTTAACTGCGTTTATTGTTGATATACGATCGGGAATCTGTACAAGGTATTTTATTTTGAAAAATCGACCAGATTCTCTTTGCCATTTCTGTGTCTGACTTCCTGCCCGGCTCATCTGCTCGGTGCTGCTTGACGCGTCTTCCGTCAAAAATAGACCGGCTGCCTATTCTTCGCAGCGAGTGCCACTTCTGGGCCGCTTCTGGGATGCGCTGCAGCGCTTCAGGTGTCAGCACAACCACTGACTACAATGGCAGCGATTTGCACTGGCAGCTGTGGCACAGCCGTAACGTGGCGCACACGCCGCCTGTGTGAGTCCGGGGTAATACTACTTTAGTGCACTTACTTCTTTGATGTGCCGTTACCAATTCCCAGATCTAAAGAGGACAGAAGCAAAGTAATGAATGCACAGCCATGAAAACAACATGTAGAAAAATTATTCTCATCATTCTCCCTTTATTCTTTAAATTTGATGCACATTTCATATTTATGCTTTTGTTTACGTCCGTGCTTTAATTTTGTGAATTATACTTTTCTCCTTAATTGCAACTGTTTAATACAAATTTAACCTCATCTTTTATTATTAATTTGATAAATTTATTAAATGTTTGTTTTGGTCGGTTTTGGCATGGCAACGTTGCTATTTGCTACAATTGCTCTGCATCAGCCATCCCAGGAGGAGTTAAATTGCATTCCTGCCAGTGGAGTAAGCATAACAATGTTAATTCCAGTACAACTTAATGTTCTTTGCTTATACCAGTAATGGCATATCTGCCAAAATAAGTTCCCTAATTTGGCATCATGGCCGCAAAAAAGAACTTACTGCCAACAAGATTGGCCAGTGACGAGTCCAGGTCATTGGACACCAGCTTGTGGGGCTGTTTGCCATTCAGGATCATGCCCTGATTGGGTGAGGATGCCACTGTGGGTTTGAGGATGCCACCTAAAATGTCTTAACAAAAAGGGGGCAGGACAAAAAGAAAGGAAGGGAAGGGAAGGGAGGGGAGGGTGAGAGGTTGGGGGGCCCAGAACACATGAAGACACAATACAACGGACAATAACAAAACACACAAAGACAATACATATAATTCACACACGGACAGAGAGAGGATGTTCAGCGTGGACAAGGCAGGAAGCAGGCCTCACAGAAAAAAAACTCATCAAGCAAAGACTGTGTGAGGGGAATGTGTGTTGAGTCAACTCACCCAGTCATGCATTTGCCATGCAAAAAGCCAAGGCCCCAGGGAGAGCGTTCAACCCAAGGACAAGGGGGAAAAAATGTTGTGAGATCGTGAGCAGCCTAGAACTCAGTGAGGGTGTACAAACAATGAGTGCAAGAGACTCATGGTGCTAAATGTAGCATTTAGAAACAACTTCTTTTTGCCAACTAATGATGATACGATGGAATAATTACTATACACTAATGAGGCACAGGGTGAATTTATCATTCATTATTCATAGTGTTTATCAAAATGATAACTAATTTCTCATTAATCACAATTTATGTTATTTCCTCCAAAACCTGTCTCAGTGGAACACAATGTTAAATAGAGGACGTTACAGGCTGCCAATGTTTCCAGCAATGGCTTTATTTCTTTTAATTACACCCAAGTCTAGTTAAAGTGGTCTTCTGATTTTAAAATGCCATACACAACAGATTAATCTCTCTGAAACCAAAAATTCTAATTTAGTTTTAATCACAGGGCAAAAAACATCTGAAGTGAATAGTTAGTTTTAACAATTGCAGGGCTTTTCAGTCAAATATTTTCTGACTTTTATAGCCCACTGTAAATTACAATAGCCAAACAATCTGAGTGAGTCCCTCTCAGTTGAAATTATTTCTACAGCCACATAAAACACACTTAACACACAATGAAACAGCATCATACTATGTACCTGAACATCCTAAAAATAAACACCTTAATGAGATAACACTCGAGTAGGTTCAAAGATAAGAAGTATGGATGACAGCTATCTGTGATGTGTTTGGCAGGACATTTCAGAAAGGGCTAACTCCAACCTATGAATTGTCTTATGGTTATGTACTGAGTGAATGAGCATAGTGCAATCTATTTCATGGTCATAAAATGTCTTCCTGCCATTAAGGAAGCTCTCCTTTAAAAACATTGTAACTTTGAAGTGAAATGCTATCTGGGTTAGTCAGGGTCAGGGTTAAAACTTGTCTGATGATATATTTGACAACAGTTTTTCTAAAATCCTAACAAACATATGCAGTGTTTCCCACATATAGACTTGGGCTGGCCACCCAGGTATATTGGCCACCCAGGTATATTTGGCGACCCATTTTAGCATTAGAAAAACACAGTGAGCCGGTGTGTTTGCAGTGAGAGACCAGAGGTGTAGATGTGTGCGTGTGGAGAAAAGTAAAGTGAACAGATTCCAGTAGCGACTGAAACTCAAACACTAACATTAGGTGGAGAATGAAGTAGAATTGGTGAAATAAGCTACTAGAAACTGAAATATATCGCACTACCCTCCGTTGACGCCGCCACAGTACACTGTATTCTGTGGGAAATGCAATATAAAATTCTATGATTGGCTGGTAAATATGCCAGATATTCTCACCAGCTCCAGCCTAGCAGCTTCAGACAGGATGGTAAAATTAATTGAGGCCTGCAGAGAATACCAACAGCACTGCCGTCCAAAGTCAACATATTTTACCTTTTTGCCGCCCTCCACTACAGAATATACAACCAGATGTTACCAAGCTCCCTACCAGGAGAACACGCGATATGGACAACGAGAAGCAAATCTTTTGGTGCATCCAGAATTATATGATCCGAGCTTAAAATCCAACCGAGATATTACAAAAAAAGCGGACATGTGGCTGGTAGTAAGCACAGAGCTGGGTGGAATTCCGTTTGGGTAATATGAAAAGTGCGTTATGCATAGCGAGCGATCTTGTTAGCTGTTACCTTTGTGTAGCATATATCAGTATAGCAAATATGGTCATGGGTGTTTCATTTTGCCGTCCTGCCATTCCTTGTTTTTCCTTTGCAGTCCAGAATTTGATGAACAGCATCCAACAAAAAGTTCTATCAGCCACAGTAAGTTTAGTTTTACTACCGCCATGTTCCTACCTCAAGAAACTCGTTCATGTCACCTAACGTTATGCCCACGTGGGGTGTCAAAAAACAAACAGAGAAAAATTATCGGATTAAGTGCTTACATCGTTACTAGACAATAATATTTTCTACTGAATGGATTATCAAAATTTTACACCACCCCTCACCCCTCAATCCAATCAGGGCCAGTCTCTTCTGGTTGAGGTGGTTACCTGAGGCATTTTATTCTGATTATTAGTGGAATATTAGGGTCCACGTAAACACAGCTATTGAGGCAACAGGAATTGGCCGAGTTATAAAGTATAACCATGCATTACTTTCAAAGGCTGATTACCAAACACTGACAAACGGCTTGTCTATAGCCTCAACATGACCCAATGAACATGCAATCTGTCCCCCAAACCTTCAGGTGGCAGCAGAGCACATGAAGTCTGCTGGGGAAAGAAAATGGGTGCGTTCGAGATGACTGCAGCTTACTTTCGCTGACTTGATAGTCTAACGTGAGCTGCAGGTGACTGCAGGGGCAGGGTATAAAAACAGCGCCGTCAAGTCGGACACAGTCTACCTGCATGAGCTAACTGTGAGCTGAGATCAATAACCGATCTTGCGGCATTTGCACAGAAAAATGTCGCGAGTTCAGGCAATAGTGTGGTTTCAACTTGGTGCAGCCGGAGAAAAGCAATTGTGGCCACCAGCTGCCTTGCTCCCGCAAGGTTTTAATGTCATGTGACATGGTGACGTTTTGCAGCGCTGGTGAAAGTCAGATACAATTTCTAACCAGCATGCCTTAGTTTAAGTCCAGCATGCATCACGTGAAGTCAGCGCTGCGCAGCGCTGCATGAAGTCAAACGCACCTAATGTTTGTGTGTGTAGGAGTACAAAACTTACCTGTGGAATCCAGGTTGTTGGCATCGGTGTTGTTGCCAAATACCGATTCAAAGTCGACATTAAGGCCTTGAGAGTTCTGCGTCTGCTGGGGCGCTGGGGAGGATGTAAAGCCTGGTGAGGCAAAAAGAAAACTATCAGGATCCAAATATTGACATCAAAATAGCTTTCCTCCTCCCAACACAAGCACAAATAACACACCAAATATTTTGAAGGTTCTTCCTTTTAGAACCAGTGACATACTTACAAACCATTTTTTTCCTATCTTTAAGTATCTGACAAAAAACAATGATGTAGTTTTGTATTTAGCATATGACGAGGTCAAATGGTGTCATATCATTCTGTCTTCTCCATCTCCTTTTTGCCTAAACACACCATCACTTCTGCACAAATAGAAAATCAGTCATACCCAAGGGCAGCATCATCCTTTTATAAAGCCGTATACTTAGTCATAGATCCAACAGTTTACAATTCTAAACGCGTTTAATGCGCCACAAAATGCTAACATTAGGTATTCATTCATTAGATTCATGGTAAGTGAGTTGCAGAATACTTTTGTTCAGCCCACAGGTGAAGGCTGTACCACATATAGTATGGGAACCGTTATCTTTCAAGGAAATGTTAATTTCTTAAGAGGGACAACCGCTGGCACCATGTGACACATCATAACATCCATCTGTTGTGTTCTGTGCAAACTTATGTTGCGTTTGCGTACTGTCCTACTTCCCAGCGTCCACGCCCATTAACATTCAAGAAAAGCTGCAGTTATCACATTTGTTCTCTAAATTCACACACGCTATACAGTTGACAAAAGATGCAATGCTACCAAACTGTGTGTTACACTTTACACAGACAGATAATTTATTATCTTCAGTGCAAGTAATACTTGGGGGGCATGGAGGGTTGTTTTTCCTTACAATGTCTCTACTAGCGCCACGTAGATTTCTTCTTCAAAATCATTGAAAGTTTGTCAGTTGTTTACATTACAGAAACATTGAAATACGTCGCTGTAGTGGATTTTGGTCTACTGAGGCTGTTGACAAGGGGGGTCACTAATTATTTCTGTGACTTCAATGATGGAGTGTCTTAGAAAACTGAATCTGAGTAACTCTCAAGATGAGTGATACATCAATTAATTGATAAAATTAATTGATGAATAATTGGTAACTATTTTGAGTGTCGATTTGGTGTTTATTTTCTGGCAAAAATGCCGACCATTCTCTGGCTCCAACTTTTCTTTTTTTATGTGATCGTAAAACAAATAGCTTGGGGTTTTGGATGTTGATCAGACAAAATAAGACATTTGATAACGTCACCTTGGGCTGCTAGAAATTATGATAAGCATTTTTCAGTATTTTCTGTTATAAATGATGAATCAAGAAAATAATCACCATATTTATCAATACAGGTGCTGGTCATATAATTAGAATATCATCAAAAAGTTGATTTATTTCAGTAATCAAAAAGTGAAACTTGGATATTATATTCATTCATTCTTTACACACAGACTGATACATTTCAAATGTTTATTTCATTTAATTGTGATGATTAAAACTGACAACTAATGAAAATCCCAAAATCGGTATCTCCGAAAATTAGATTACTTAAGACCACTACAAAAAAAGGATTTTTAGAAATGTTGCCAACTGAAAAGTATGAACATGAAAAGTATGAGCATGTATAGCACTCAATACTTAGTTGGGGCTCGTTTTGCCTGAATTACTGCAGCAATGCGGCGTGGCATGGAGTCCATCAGTCTGTGGCACTGCTCAGGTGTTATGAGAGCCCAGGTTGCTCTGATAGTGGCCTTCAGCTCTTCTGCATTGTTGGGTCTGGCGTATCGCATCTTCCTCTTCACAATACCCCATAGATTTTCTATAGGGTTAAGGTCAGGCGAGTTTGCTGGCCAATTAACAGGGATACCGTGGTCCTTAAACCAGGTACTGGTAGCTTTGGCACCGTGTGCAGGTGCCAAGTCCTGTTGGAAAATGAAATCTGCATCTCCGTAAAGTTGGTCAGCAGCAGGAAGCATGAAGTGCTCTAAAACTTCCTGGTAGACGGTTGCGTTGACCTTGGACCTCAGAAAACACAGTGGACCAACACCTGCAGATGACATGGCACCCCAAACCATCGCTGACTGTGGAAACTTTACACTGGACTTCAAGCAACGTGGATTCTGTGCCTCTCCTCTCTTCCTCCAGACTCTGGGACCTTGATTTCCAAAGGAAATGCAAAATTTACTTTCATCAGAGAACATAACTTTGGACCACTCAGCAGCAGTCCAGTCCTTTTTGTCTTTAGCCCAGGCGAGACGCTTCTGACGCTGTGTCTTGTTCAAGAGTGGCTTGACACAAGGAATGCGACAGCTGAAACCCATGTCTTGCATACGTCTGTGCGTGGTGCTTCTTGAAGCACTGACTCCAGCTGCAGTCCACTCTTTGTGAATCTCTGGGTTTTGTTTCACAATCCTCTCCAGGGTGCTGTTATCCCTATTGCTTGTACACTTTTTTCTACCACATCTTGTCCTTCCCTTCGCCTCTCTATTAATGTGCTTGGACACAGAGCTCTGTGAACAGCCAGCCTCTTTTAGCAATGACCTTTTGTGTCTTGCCCTCCTTGTGCAAGGTGTCAATGGTCGTCTTTTGGACAGCTGTCAAGTCAGCAGTCTTCTCCATGATTGTGTAGCCTACAGAACTAGACTGAGAGACCATTTAAAGGCCTTTGCACGTGTTTTGAGTTAATTAGCTGGTTAGAGTGTGGCACCAGGTGTCTTCAATATTGAACCTTTTCACAATATTCTAATTTTCTGAGATACTGATTTTGGGGTTTTCATTAGTTGTCAGTTATAATCATCAAAATTAAAAGGAATGAACACTTGAAATATATCAGTCTGTGTGGAATGAATGTATACATTTTACAAGTTTCACTTTCTGAATGGAATTACTGAAATAAATAAACTTTTTGATGATATTCTTATTATATGACCAGCACCTGTATAACAATCATTAGCTGATGCACTAAAGAACACCTAAATCTGATATTTACTATCTATGTTTAAGGTTTCGATACATTTTTAAAATCAAACCAGCCTTTAGCTACACTATAAAAACCTCAATGTCCATTTGGAAATTTTCCCAGAAGATGAAGAGATTAAGGCAAATAACACCAAGCAACAAAAGTAAGGTATATCAGATGTATTAGGTTGAATTCTGAGTAGGACTTGTAACACCTCAATGTACCTACCTCTGAATAGACCAGCTAGGGCAGGGGGCTCAGAGTGGAAGAGAGCAGTGGTGTTGTAAGGGCTTGGCCCACAGAAAGAGTCTGACACACAGCAACAGCAGCAGACAGGCAAAGAACCAGAAGGAGAGAGAGGAGAAGAGGGAGATTATGAAGATATGAGACCAGAAAAACATAGAGCAGTGAAAGAACAGTGAGGACGCCAAGCAACTGTGGGAAAGGCTTTTTCAACAGAGAAAAAACAAAGATCAGGATTTCCAGGACAAAAGCGGAGGAAGCCGGCACTCATCACATGGCCAGTCTAAATACAGGGCAAAACTCTAATGGCTAAGCACAACACAATGCAGGCTCACACCCAGTGGCTTGTAGGAAGCAGAGAGGGATGAAGGTGACATGTTCAGCAGCGACACCCTGTATAATGCTCAAATACACTATGTCAATCGATTTCTACTCACACAACACCTCACTACTATCACAACAGCAATCTAGCAGCCGGACAGTTGTCCACCATAGTACCTGTGATAAATGTCTCTATTTGTGCAGCCGCATCAAAATCAGATGCCAGGGAGAAGCTTGAGTCAAAAAAGGGATTGTAATGATCTAGAGAAAAACAAAAATGCTGCTGAAGACTGAAAGACAGACATTCATGCAACAAGTTGAGTTTTGGGCTTTGGAACACAATCAGATAGACAAAAAGCAAATAAAAAAGATTAAACAGCCTAAATCAAAGAATGCTAAGAGCTGAGAAAACAAACATCAGGAACTTAGCCTGATTATGGAACAAAACAAATATTTGGAGTAGGGCAGCATGCCAGATATTTGATAAATGTGAGAAAAGGGTCAAGAAGAAAAAAAAAACCTAAACCACTTCTGGCATTTCCTGCATTTCTTACTACTTCTACCCTGCTGCTCTGAAATATACGTCTATGTATTCACTCAAACACATTTTAAATGACAGTGAATTCACCTATAGTAAATCACCAGCCAGGGTGATTATGAGAAACATAAGTTGTGTGGACACAACGTGAAATCTGGGATGAAAAGGAAAAGAACAGATACAGCAAAACAACCCCACCAAACACTTCATGGCTAGGCGTCCCAGAGGACAGGCTGCCAGCGTATGAGGACGCCGTGGACGGGTGGACAGCATCAACAACAGGTAGTGTGAGGAAAGGGTTTGAGTTTGGAATGGATTCCTCCACAGCTTCTGCAGCCGAGGTGAAAGGATCTGAGTGGGCAGATGGTGAGAAAAGGAAGACAAAAAAAAAGAACAAAGAGAGATTATGGTGGAGAGGAGGATGAGGAAAGGTACAGAGTGCATGCAAGATGAAGGGCAAGAGGAAAATGTCAGCGATGCAGGTGAGAAGATTTAATACAATGTTTCGGATACGACAACAGGCTGATATCAAGCACTCTGCTGCTCTGCTTTTACTGACCCACATGTCAGACCTGAGGACCAGGTTTATCTTAACCGCTTTAAGCAGTGCACAATTTAAAAAGTTCATTGTCACAACAGTCAAGAGTCCAGCACAGGAGGACGATATCCAGACACTATGCTTACAGTTAAACAGCTGTGGATGACGTTTGTGTTCAGAATGTGTGTTTAGAGGTATCTTCCCTGACCTGTTTGCCACAAAATACACTAAGTGCAAACATGAACAGGGAGCCACGGATGGTAACACGGACAGCACTTTAAAGTCCATTTGCTAACAATCTCTTAAACATATGCGTATTACTTTTGCCAGCATTCAAAATGTTGATGTTTGTCAAGTCTGAATTAGTTAAGATCCACATAAATTAGTGTTTCTCAACGGGGTCATTCCGAGGACGATGGGGGGTGCTGGAAGCAATATTTAGGGGGGCGCTGAGCTGCATTGGGGGGGCGTTTGTTAGTTGGCAATTCTAAGGAGAGTTTACGCCAAAGATTCAGAGTTTAAATTTTAAACTACTTGCAAAAAAACTGTGGTCTGCAACATTAAAACCTGCCAGATTTGTCCACTGCGATAGGACGAGTCGGTGTATTTTTCCCCCGTCAGCTACTTGTTGTGCAGCTCTGTGCTGCCTTCACGGGAACGGGAAGTCAGAGTATCATCTTTAAAATTTTACCCACATGGCGTCAACTGTGTAAACTCTGGAAAATTGACGCTCTCTTTTTAGGTATTATCGTGGAAAAGTGTTAATTTATTATTATAAATCACCGTGAACGTCTTGTTATCTCAGCGGTTACACATTTACAAGAGGGATATTCCGCTGTCTGACCTACCCTGACAGCAACTTCGCTGCCACACCAGCGAGTGATGTCGAACCTCCTCAGACAGTTTGTGCCAAAGCGGACATATACTGTAGTTTCAGTAGGCTATAAAAATGTAACGTTAAAAACTGAAGCCCTGTCTTGCTCTGTTGGGGATTGTAAGCGGCACTTTATCAGAGGTGCTGAAGTTAACGTGTGTGGAATTATTCGTATTCGCACAGCACATCCTCTTGTTCATCCCTCTCGCTCATCCCTCTCTCTCCCTTCCTCTCCCTCGTGAACACCACTGCACAAATCTGTCCAACACAATGCTGTCGATGTCGGAGACCCAGCTTAAAAAAAGTTATTAGCAAGCATGTAAGGAGCCTAGCTAATAAGGAAAGCTGAGTTAATGTTAGAATACAGCTGGATTTTCGAGCCTAAAATGCTGTTTTTTTAATCATTTTTCACATGGCTTTTTTGTTACCTGGGAAAGTAATTAATATTTTATTCATCATTCAATTATGTCCCCCCCCCCCCCCATGTTTTTAATAACAATAGTAATAACAGCAATAAAATAAATTAATATCAGCCCCACTCGGGCTTGGACCCCTAAATAAATAAACTTTTGAGGCGAGAAATCAACTGTGTAGAACTTGAATATTGAAAGTTTTACGAAAGTTGATGGCGAATCCAAAACATGCTCAAACGTTTTCGGGGTTGAGGAGCGCTGCAAGGTTAGCAGTGCCAGGCACTCACGCCCACAGAGGCCTGTGGTCCCTGTTACACAGACTACTGCAGCAGCAACAACAGAGCAACGGACAGAACTGTAAGATAGTTTCAATGTTTGTACCGCTGTTATTCTGTTTTTACAATCTGAGTAATAGTTTAACATTTTAAAATAAATCAAGAAACATCTGGCTCGTGACGCAGCCTACAGAACATTCTCCACTTATAAAACTTATAAGCACTTTGGAAAAATATAGAAAAACTACGCAAGTATAATGAAAGGGCGCTGTTGCTTTATTATTCTAAATAGACATTACATTGTTAGTGTCATGTTGTGGTTATAGTACTTGCTTTTAATGTGTTTTTATTTTATATAGTTCCAAAGCAAAAATCTTTGTTAAAAAGTTAAACATTTTAAAGTTAAAACCTACTCGGCAATAAATCTGATTGTGAGCTTATTGTTTTGGGTGATAAAACCTGGCTTTTATCTTGGAGCAGCCTCTCCATAGTTCTTTGCATTCTTGGTTTTGAGGTCTCATGGAAGGTGTTGGAACGCTCTTTTTAGTTGTGTTAGCAAACACGTTAAGTGCAATAGTAAATCAGTGAATTATAGGAGTAGCCTACGCGGTCTTGTCTTCTTCCCTGGTTTCATCCTGGCGTTGATACTTGTGTTCATTCTGAATAGTAAACCTTGTTCACTTAATGGTAACTTTAGCTAGTTAGGCTTTGTGTTGGAGATCACTAATTCACTTGAAAGATATTTAATTAGTTAAATGGTTTAATTAGGGTTAGGCTTAGGGGGTGACAAAAATAATCGTGACTAGTCGACTAATCGAATAAATAATTAACAGATTAGTCGACTACGAAAATAATCATTAGCTGCAGCCCTATACAGTAGTGGGTTTAAAATAGTTACCATTAACCAAGCATAGTTAGTTTAGCTCAGCTCACCATCCCAGCTACTTCAGCAGATAGCAGCCAATCTCCAGCCAGCCCACACCAGCTGACGGCTTCCCCTCTCTGCATCTATTGGCAAATCTCAAACAAGGCGCCTTATTTAAGCCGTTTTAGCCCGCCCTACCCTTGCTTCTTCCCTATGCAAGGTGCTTTGCAACCTGCCTCCACCCCAGCTCCTCCTTTCATGCCGTGTATAACTAATCAACGTAATTTCTGTTGTCATTGATGCCTTCTCTGTTCTGAACCCCAGGAGGGGGTCTTTGCTGCTACTCTCAGGGAGGTCCCAGAAAACATAACTTACTGCAAAGCAAATACATGTTTCTTTGACTAAAGTGGTCCTGACTGAATATTAATAAAATATTTTTGCATTCTTAGCTTGTCTTTAATTATGTACCGCTGTAGTCATTCATATTATTTTTACATACATACATACGATACTGAAGTAATCCTTTAGTATGAGTAAAAGTAATCTTACCTTTTTACAAAAGGTACATACATTTTAGGGACTCATACTACTGAGTGTGTGTACTGTGAGGAATGCGAGTTGTGCGTGCCAATGAGTATGTGAGGTGTGTGTGGTTTTGTAAATGTGCTACCAGTATGGACAAGTGTTGTCTAGAAGAGGGGAGCCCTCACCTCCCCATGTGTTGGTGGCGGAGAGAGGCAGTGGCTGCTCGAAAGCTGGCTGCAGGTCCAGCAGGTCATTTGCTGCCTTGAAGGTGCTGGAAGGAACAAGCAGGAAAACAAGGGCACCGAGGGTAAATCAGTCACACATTGACAAAACATTAGGTGCTCTCCTCAGCTTCATCATAAAAGGCAGAGGTATCTTATTGTGTAAAACCAGCACAACAGAAAATTTCGGGTTCAACGTTTCTAGATCTAATCTTAGAGAACTAACAACCTCTGAAACCATTTGCAATTGTTCCACAAGAGACTATTTGCATTTAAGTCATCCTCCAAACTCAAGTCTAGCAGCCTTTTAGCTTTACAAGCACGGAGTTTAAACACGTCAGTTGACATAAAACACAATATGGATTTTTATGGATTTCTTTCATTTATGCTGTTAAATAAAATATGATCTCCTTTCAGCTTTTATCTCCATCTGAATGTACATACACAATCATATAGTGGCATCTCTTTTCAACACATCTGGAGAAGCCATGAAACTGAAGAGTAGTTGCTTTGAGATGACTGACAGGTCTGGGTCCTGGCCTCACCTGTTGGTGGAGCTGGGGGTGGCGAAGAGGTCAATGGCAGGGGCTGAATTGATGGTCCCGCCCACCGTGGAGACAGGGGAAGAGTCTGTGGTTGCTGCACCAGGATTCTTCTGGAGCTCTTTCAGACGCTGCTCCTACAATAATTAGGAAGCTAGAGGCTAACTTGTATCCAACTACTCATTATGATAGTAGCAAAATCTTTTCTTTTAAGACTTTGAGCATTTTGCTTTAATTTGTCAGTTGTGGCAATTGGCAATTATTTCACAGTAGTGATAGACAGGAAATATTGGGAGAGAGCAAAGAGGGTGACATATAGCAAATGGCCTGGATCGAACCAGAGGTGTTAGAACTACATTGTTTACGTTTCAGACCATAGAAACCACAGGGATTCCCTACTGCTCAAAATCTGCAACATTTGTTATGGCTATGCATTTAATATGATCAGTAGAACGGAGTTCTAATAGCATGACTTCATTAAACTGAAAAGTACAGCAAAATTCCTCCAGAACGGAAGAGCACTAGGCTGAAAGGAATGTAGGTGAGAAAGGAAAAATGTACTTTTAGTGCTTTTAGGCGAGCCTGCTCTTCTTCCAGGGCTGCCTGTTTTTCCCTCTCGTCCACTCTGGTGAAAGACATGCTGGTGTTAGCCAGGGAGGAGACAGCATTCGAGAGAGTGCTTGCCCTGAATCAAGGGAGAGACACAAAAAACAGTGACCAAGAACCTAGAATCAGGATCCTTGAAAAACTGAGATGTTCACATATACATTTTTACACCTGGACTTTGGTATTCTTAAAGAGGTGGTATTATGCTTTTTAGCTTTTCCCCTCTCCTTCATTGAGTTATATTCCTTTTTTGTGCATGTAACAGGTTTGCAAAGTGAAAAAGCCCAAAGTCCAGCCCAAAAGGAGTTCCCATCTCCCACAGAAAACTCTGCTCTGAACTGAAAACAGCTCGTTTGTAGCCCAGCTGCATCCCTTTCATTACTGTGACGTGTAAACCTGTTCTGATACAACCCCTAAATAAGATTTTGAACCTGAAAATGAGCATAATACCACCTCTTTAATGCATTACCTCTCTGTAATGTCAAATTGTCGTTTCATCTCTGTGTGACACACAGATGAACAATTTTACTTTTACCATCTGCCATGCTGAAAAAAATGCTCCAGGGAGCCAGATCAAGTGAACAGAGACGAATGAGACCTACCTGCTGGCTGCAGTTGAGTCTTTGACTTTCTTTCCCTCCAAAGATGCCAAGTGCTGCTCCAGGGCATCCAGCAGGCTGCTAGGAGCCTAGCGTGAATGTCAGTGACACACATTAAGTTTCAAAGGCTGAGGAAAGCATAATATAAGATGTTTCTAAAGGAAAAAAACATGCAAAGTTATTGCCAAGAGTCCATGAACAGAGCTACTCTCAAATACAGAGACAGAGAGAGAAAAGGTTCCGATACTTACACAAACTGTAAACTGAAAATGGAGAGATAAAAGGAAGGGAAAAATACAGAAAATAAAGGTGGTAACAGTCAAGATATTATTAAGAAAACTTTTGGGAGAAAGCTGTCCATTTCTGGTTTATCTGCTACAATTACAAGGTTCTACGGAATACATAATGAATAGAGCCTCCAGATAAATGTATGTGTACATAATGCACCACGTCAGAAGGTTACTGCTCTATATAAGACCAAAACCCATGATTCACACCTTTATTTGCTGTACGACGTGCAAGGTCAGGAGTGAATGTCAGCTGGAAGGTGTTTGTAAGTGCACATGCATTGCCTGCCTAGCTTATTGATTAGCATGCAGAGCACTTGGTGTTAAAACGTGTTAGGCTGAAAGCTGCATGGGGTTAGCAGCCTGTGAAAATACACTGCTCAAAAAAATAAAGGGAACACTTAAACAACACAATGTAACTCCAAGTCAATCACACTCCTGTGAAATCAAACTGTGCACTTAGGAAGCAACACTGATTGACAATCAATTTCACATGCTGTTGTGCAAATAGAAAAGACAACAGGTGGAAATTATAGGCAATTAGCAAGACACCCCCAATAAAGGAGTGGTTCTGCAGGCGGTGACCACAGACCACTTCTCAGTTCCTGTGCTTCCTGGCTGATGTTTTGGTCACTTTTGAATGCTGGCGGTGCTTTCACTCTAGTGGTAGCATGAGACGGAGTCTACAACCCACACAAGTGGCTCAGGTAGTGCAGCTCATCCAGGATGTCACATCAATGCGAGCTGTGGCAAGAAGGTCTGTCAGCGTAGTGTCCAGAGCATGGAAGCGCTACCAGGAGACAGGCCAGTACATCAGGAGACGTGGAGGAGGCCGTAGGAGGGCAACAACCCAGCAGCAGGACCGCTACCTCCGCCTTTGTGCAAGGAGGAGCAGGAGGAGCACTGCCAGAGCCCTGCAAAATGACATGTGCATGTGCATGTGTCTGCTCAAACGGTCAGAAACAGACTCCATGAGGGTGGTATGAGGGCCCGACGTCCACAGGTGGGGGTTGTGCTTACAGCCCAACACCGTGCAGGACGTTTGGCATTTGCCAGAGGACACCAAGATTGGCAAATTCGCCACTGGCGCCCTGTGCTCTTCAGATGAAAGCAGGTTCACACTGAGCACATGTGACAGACGTGACAGAGTCTGGAGACGCGTGGAGAACGTTCTGCTGCCTGCAACATCCTCCAGCAGGACCGGTTGGCGGTGGGTCAGTAATGGTGTGGGGTGGCATTTCTTTGGGGGGCCTCACAGCCCTCCATGTACTCGCCAGAGGTAGCCTAACTGCCATTAGGTACCGAGATGAGATCCTCAGACCCCTTGTGAGACCATATGCTGGTGCGGTTGGCCCTGGGTTCCTCCTAATGCGAGACAATACTAGACCTCATATGGCTGGAGTGAGTCAGCAGTTCCTGCAAAAGGAAGGCATTGATGCTATGGACTGGCCCGCCCGTTCCCCAGACCTGAATCCAATTGAGCACATCTGGGACATCATGTCTCGCTCCATCCACCAACGGCACGTTGTACCAGACTGTCCAGCAGTTGGCGGATGCTTTAGTCCAGGTCTGGGAGGAGATCCCTCAGGATACCATCTGCCACCTCATCAGGAGCATGGCCAGGCGTTGTAGGGAGGTCATACAGGCACGTGGAGGCCACACACACTACTGAGCCTCATTTTGACTTGTTTTAAGG
>NC_060172.1:34803370-34839254 GCF_021292245.1 Micropterus dolomieu
CCAAGATTGGCAAATTCGCCACTGGCGCCCTGTGCTCTTCAGATGAAAGCAGGTTCACACTGAGCACATGTGACAGACGTGACAGAGTCTGGAGACGCGTGGAGAACGTTCTGCTGCCTGCAACATCCTCCAGCAGGACCGGTTGGCGGTGGGTCAGTAATGGTGTGGGGTGGCATTTCTTTGGGGGGCCTCACAGCCCTCCATGTACTCGCCAGAGGTAGCCTGACTGCCATTAGGTACCGAGATGAGATCCTCAGACCCCTTGTGAGACCATATGCTGGTGCGGTTGGCCCTGGGTTCCTCCTAATGCGAGACAATACTAGACCTCATGTGGCTGGAGTGTGTCAGCAGTTCCTGCAAAAGGAAGGCATTGATGCTATGGACTGGCCCGCCCGTTCCCCAGACCTGAATCCAATTGAGCACATCTGGGACATCATGTCTCGCTCCATCCACCAACGGCACGTTGTACCAGACTGTCCAGCAGTTGGCGGATGCTTTAGTCCAGGTCTGGGAGGAGATCCCTCAGGATACCATCCGCCACCTCATCAGGAGCATGGCCAGGCGGTGTAGGGAGGTCATACAGGCACGTGGAGGCCACACACACTACTGAGCCTCAGTTTGACTTGTTTTAAGGACATTACATCAAAGTTGGATCGGCCTGTAGTGTGGTTTTCCACTTTGATTTTGAGTGTGACTCCAAATCCAGACCTCCATGGGTTGATAAATTTGATTTCCATTGATAATTTTTGTGTGATTTTGTTGTCAGCACATTCAACTATGTAAAGAAAGGAGTATTTAATGAGATTATTTCATTCAGATCTAGGATGTGTTATTTTAGTGTTCCCTTTATTTTTTTGAGCAGTGTACAATGATGGCCACATTTTCGAAGTTCATATTATAGGTCACTAAACCTATTTGAGCACATATAATGATCTGTATTTACTGTGCCAATTAACTTAACACTGGAAATCAAATGCTGTATGACAGTTTTTTAAAGTACTACAGTTTACATTTTACTAAATTACCAAGAGTTTGTACTGTACTACTAAGTTATGTTGCTATAGCTCCTATGACAGCTCTTGTGAAATGAGGCTCACTTGATGCACACTATACTATAACATAGTATTTGTATTCTATTTTGCTTAATAGATATTATCACCCGTTTTTGTGCCATTCTCCTCATTTTAGTTAGGCAAAGCCAGCAAAGAGTGAGGAGTGTGAAGTTAGGACAAGTTATTCAAAGTAATCGTAAAGATGCTAAATAGTTATTTTTAGAATTTGCTTACCTGAGACAGATCTGGGATGTCCCCTCGATCAATTCCTACTTGCTGCAGGAAGAGAACAAAGACAATCAGAATTTGGATAAGAGAAAATTGCCAACCCATCCCTGGCCAACTAGCAGATCTGGTGTCCCTACTTACCTCTGCAACTTTGAGGAACTCTGAGATTCTTGTCATTCGTGTAAGGAATTTCTTGTAGATATCAAGTCCTTCTTTGCACTGGATTTTCTTCATGTCAAAGTATTTCTCTATTTACAGAGCAGGAAAATAAGCACAACAAAAACATTACACTCATTTCCTGAACATTTATTTCTGTTTTGTCTGTTATTTGATTTTTTTTACGTTTAATGTCTCATGGGTACAGTATCTCAATAGGGTACAAATTGTCAGTCTCAGCAGATACATGCTGGTAAAATTTAAAGCCTGAAGTGGTTTGAAAACCTTGGGACTCAGGACAAAGGTAAAGGAGAACAATCAGAACAAATCAGTAATTATACCAATATGTTGTGAGATTTGCATAGTAAGTACTGAAGTCCCATCATATTATAATGAGCAGCATTGGGGACCAGTTTACAACTGCAGTTTCATGTGCCCTATCATAGTTTTTCCTGTTTCACAATAGAAAGAAGAAAGGGAGAGAGGAAAGGTAACTGCATATTAATTTTAGACAAGGGCAGAAAATTATTCATGGAGGTCTGCTGGGGAATAGTTTGCCCCCTACAAAGTTTCTTTGAAATAAGCTTGTTAGGGGTCTGCAGTTCCAGGAAGCAATCAGTTAGTTAAAGACTTACTTGAACTGCGTGGGAATGCTAACGAACATTCCCAAAGTACATCCTTGCTTTTAAAGCTGAATGCAAAGGATTACATAATTGCAAGGACATCTGCATTAATTCATTTAGTCTTTCACCCCATGGCCCCTGTCCCTCATCATCTGAAGAAGAAAAACCTGCAGTCCAAATAATGTATCTACAACACAAAAGCCTTTTTTTTTTTTTTTTTTTTTACCCAGGAGGTTGATTATGCCCTCATTGTATGCTGCAAACAGTCTGATGGCATCTTTGAACAGAAGCATAAAGGCTGCGTTGATCACACCATTTGTCAGTTCATTAGCATTGACCTGGAAGACAGGTGAAGGTGTTAAGGACAATCAGTTTCAAGTTCGTCAGCAATCGATTCAGATGCTAGCCAGTACAGCCAATACTGAGCACTCACATTGAAATCAAGTAACACATCCATCTGATTTTGGATGATGGGGATGGTCTTGAGAAGTTTCTCTGTGTTCACGGTTCTCATCACTCCATCAGACCTGTGGAAAAAAAGAATGCTTTGAGCTTGCTGACACAGATGGAAATGGGCTTTCTAGTCTTGATTGTTCATAACTTAAGGATTTTTCCAGTAAATGGACATGGCTCATCCAAATGACCAAGTAGGGTTGGGCGATATGACGGCATACTGTGCCACAATAGAAATGTGTCCACCGGTACAGATTTGGCAGTGTAGTTCCTGCGTTATATTTGGGGCAGGTGATGTAGCAAATCAGGGCTGGATTCTCACTTGATCTCACAAATCAAGCTACCTCGCAAGGTAATGTGATTTGTGCAGCTGGACTGCTTACCACGTTATCATGTGATGCGAAAGTGACGGTAGGTGGGTGGTAAGGCACCTCTGAGCTGGTTTGCCAGTGACCACAAAAGTGAGTGACAAGAAAACATGGAGGAGAGATAAATTGTCAACAGAGCAGGGGGAGTATATTTGTTTGGATCAAAGTTCTAAAATAATAGAAGAAAATAATTAAATGTGATGAAGTGCAGTATGGCCATTTTAAAAAATGTCTTAATTTAATTTATAGATCAATTGCTGTATCGTGATGTACACCGTTAAAATGACACATACCGTGATGCAAGATTTTCGCCCACCCCTATCTTCAAGTCATTCAATGAACACAAACACATATGTATCAGTGAATACATCTCTCCTTACAGTGTAGTGAGCTTTGCAATATCTTATTTGACACTGCAGTGTAGGCATGTGCAACAGTTCCTGGATGAAGTAGAGTAATAACTACAGTTACAATGCAATAGATCAGTTTACGCCTACTGTGCAAAAAAACCCACATCTGTTATGTTTTTCGCTTTAAAGTGAAGTAAAGCAAAAACAGGAACTCTGATGGATTTATGCAACTTTTAATAAAAATTTCACACTTTTTTGCAGGAAATAAAACTATTAAGTGCGTGCAATGTTATCTTTCAGAATCAGATCAAATCTCCTTCCCTAGGGGGTAAAACCAGAACATCAAGCTTTGTGGTAATCACTAACAGTGAAAGCTAATAAGTGAAAGTGAATGCTCCTTACCCTCTTTTCACTTTAGTAAAGTCAAAAGCAACCTGTCTGTAGGACACAGCCTTCTCATTCAGGTAGCGGCTGTATCGCCTTATGAACGTTGACATGTCATAGCCTACATTACAAACAAAAGATGATAAATGTCATGACACAGATGAATACTGGAGTATGGAGTATTTAAAGGCTCACTGCTGCACAATGTGTACAGTCCTGGTAATATACCTTGTAGGCCACTTTTGTCCAAGAAGTTGCTGAGGTTGAATAGTGTGTTCCTTGAAGCCAGATACTGTATAAATCTCTGCAAGAAAAACAACGGATAAGGAACTTGCACAAGGGGCTTTTCCCAACAGCTACCTTGTGGAACGAACAGCTTACTTTTAGGCATGTATCATTTAGTGCACTCCTACGAGATGATAACAAGCCATCTCAAATCCCATGCCAACATACTGTACACATTACTATTAAATAACCCATGACATTTCCATCCAATTCAGCAAAGGTGGAGAACAGTTATTACTGAAGTCCTGACCTCATTGCCATAGACCATCAGATGATGTGTGGTGGTGAGGGACTTGAAGACAACCACCCAGCTGGTGTTGGCGGTCCTCTCGAAAAGTGTGTCAGCCAGTTGAGGGATGTTCACATTCATCTCATTTGTGCAGTGAATCAAGTCTGAGGGAGGAGAAAGAGCGGGAAGGAAGGGGGGTGGAGGGTGCGGGGGGTGACCGTCGATCATTGAGCCAGTGTGGTATTAAAACAATCAATGCACAGCATCTCTGGGGAAGCACACAAGTTTGCTGTTCAGTGAAAGCCAACGTTTTCTTCATGTAGCTTCCTCATTTTCTTTCATCAGTTCCTTACTACCATTCTGACCACACTCAATAACATACCGAGACTTCTAGAAAGCAACGGTTCAGGAATCTGTGACAAACTTTCTGGAAGTGGATGGTTTTATCGTGACCCCTGAGTAGTTGCTTGTTATTTCAAAAAATAACACCTCAAATTCAACACGAAAACAAAAACAAAAAAATGGATGAGATCAATTACACTTCAAAATCAGATATTTAAAAAGGGGGTGATAACTTCTTTTGGCACTTGGAAGTGAATCCTTATTTCAGAAAGTGAGACTACAATGTATTCACACTGAGAAAACAAGCCTGTGTTATTTTGTTACCCATTACTTTTCGTTACTACTCTCACTCACCCCTTTAATTTTCAGACTAACAAGGGAATGGCTGCCACGACCATTTGGCCTGATGCAAAAGCCTCCTGGTTACACTTTTCATGAAGGTCATGTGACTGACTTATACCACCAGTATACAGTACTCCTGTGAAGTAAACTCTGACAGTTACTGGACACTGTAATTTACCACATTTAGATGAGGTACCACGGTGGCTCTGCTTTAATCTTGAGAAACTGCAGAGCTTATTGTTGACCCTTTTCTCTCTCTCTCTCGCCTGCCATTCACCAGTCTAGTGTAGAGTTTTGCGTGCATGCTGTGCTGTCGACAACTGCATGCAATTTGCGGTTCCTTGCAGGTCTATTTCCAGTAGCTGGCTATTTAAAAACAATATAATATTCTTTGTGTGGTTAATCAACGGTGATAAGTTATCCGAAAGTCCCGCAAGGTGCGGACAACTTGGCACAACACCGGTGAAGCTGGCGCTCTGCTCCCTCTCTTCAGCAAGTGTTCCTCTTTTGCCACTACACACATGCACGCTATGCCTACACATGCACACTAACGACCCAGGGTTAGGATTACAAATTTGGATTTATTCATGCACTTTAAAAACATTTATTTAAAGTTTTTTTTTTCTTTTTACATGTTTATACGTGTGTGTGTGTGTGTGTGTGTGTGTGTGTGTGTGTGTGTGTGTATATAAATAAAAACAGTATGCAGTTTTTATAGCCAGATATCATACAAAGCGTTGGTATGGTAATGTGCAAAACAAGCATAACAAAAAGTTCCATGTCTTCATCAATGCAATGTCTGAAATATATTGTTTAAGTTGATAGTTAACATTAACTGTTGTGTAGGAGCCGGCTGTGCTACCCATTGAGGCCTGTTTACATGGGGGGGGGGGGTATGAAGCCTCCTCAGTGTTTGTTGAAAGCCGCACAAAAGGCTTTTACGCTTTACAAACACAGTAGGCCACCCATGTGACAACAAAAGCCTTTTCAGACAACTGGGGAGTACAAACTCAAACAAATATCTCCACTGGTGTTCCTGGAATTTATTTTGTGTAGGGACAAATAATTCACAGCTCTTACTCATCAGATAGACAAGTTATAACACTTAAAATAATAAAGTGGTTCATACATCAGGGCCTGTATTGCACATCAGCGTACTAATGTTAGCCTTCAACCCAAAGCACAGCAGAGACTGACATATTACAGCTTTGATCAATGTTGAGCCCATTCTGTCGGAGATGTTTGTAAATGGCCAATGTACAGAGGTCAGACCCTTCTGATTAGATAAAACATGACCTTTCCTCTGGTGCTGAGATACAGTGTGCCAGATAATACAAAAAGACATTATTTCCTGTTTTCTTTTGATGTGATGGGGCACAATAAGCACACATTGTCACTAAACACACTGTAACAAGAATCTTATAGAACCCACACACAGTCTGTGGGCTGGAAAGGCCTGCATACATTTGAATTGGCCAGCAGGCTTATTTGGGCTGATAATGTTTTAAGGCCTCACCACAACAGACCTGCATAACAAATCAAACACATGGCCGTGCTGTGCATGGGCCATTTGCAGAGAAGCATTAGCCCACAATTGTAGATTTTTTTTTAACACGCATGCGCGGACACACATAAATACTTTTGGCATGTAAGGAAGATCTCCTTCAAGAACTTAAATGTGTGTAGTTATGTACGCAATTGTTTGTTTTATAAATGGTTAGGTACTGGAATGGTAATGGAAAATTACATCAGTGTATTACTTCACTAAAACTATATACTTATACTATACAGGTGTATTGAAGAATTGTGAACTTCTTGAATTTACTCTAATTACAAGGCAGAGTGATCAGAGTGGGTACTTTAAACTAGAAAGAAAAGAGGGCAATGATTCACGATATTTCTTTACAACCTGACGATAAAGCTCTGAACAGAGAGAATGGCAGCACATTTAGTGCAGCAGCTTATTGGGTGAAAGATATGGTAAGCTGCATTTTGGTGATCATTTTGAGCTCTTTCAACTAGAGATGTCACGAGAACTGACATTTGGTACCAAGTCGATACCAAAATTCTGAAAACATGTCGGTTTCGCTAGATACCGAAGGTACCGGAGATCCAACACGTGGAAGATAGCGACAGCTCCGCCTCGACTCGTCGAATAGAAGAGTCTGGATCAGTGGTGAAGTTAGTTTCACGGCTGTTATCTTCAATAGCCCTGTGTCAAAGCCTCGATTTCCCCAGTTGGAAAACAAATTTAGGCAGACATTTCACAGTTTGGATCACCTGAAAACACCAAAGATGACGATGCAACTTTAAGAAGTGAATGTCTGTTTCTGTAGGAGGAGTTAGAGACCGTCTGAAATGTGCAATACAAACCATTTTAATCACCAATAACCTTTTTTTCAATATAAAAATATCAGACAACTGCCAATCTAGATAGTGACCACCCTTAAACATTTCACACCTATCAGATTGTGAAGAAAAGTTAAGAACATTAAGTAATTTAATAATTATGCACAGTCCAAGGTTGTAATATCAAGTGCCGTTACAGTGCCGTGTCTCAATTCACGCCCTTCCATACTAACACTTAATATTTAGAATCCATAAGTTGCATTCACACTGACAAGTATGGCAAAATGCAGTGCACTATAAGTACCTGGATGGTGGACTCATTTGAACAGTGAAAAAGGTGAGTGTTGAGCACTGGATAGTCGCACCCTCAACAGTCGCCATCTTGGCTATGTAGCGGAATGGGAGGGACCACCAACCTATTTTTAAAATTGTGAAAATGACAGCTGAGGAAGCTGCAGCAGTTTCAATTGCCTACACAAGCAAGTAAAAGTATTCATTTGTCAACACAACTGATTTGAAGTCAAGTGAGCAAACGAGCCAGCAGTTATTTTGACTGGTGACAATTGAGGTCAAATGTTGGTGATAATGATACGCCCGGTTACAATTCGCCATTATTTCATCAAGTGCACAGCTGTGTTTGACTTGACACAACACTAACCTTTCAAAATTCACGCACATGGTGTACTACATGTTAGTATACTAACTGAAGTATCCGAATTGAGGGTTAAGACTGATAAAAATCACAGTATGTTAAAAAAAAAAAAAAAAAAAAAAAAAAGGTCTACTGACTGACCAAAGACGCACAAGACAGATGCCTGTCACATGAATCTGCATTCAGTTAAAATTTTAATGCATGCTAATAAATAAAGATGACTCAATAACAGAAACAATGCATTGCTGGTTATTCTACAATTATTCTTTACATTATGCTGTAAAGTTTAAACATGTGGCCTGTGTGTAGTACAGCTGGTAAGCCAGAAGCTTTTTTAGCATATATTATTATTATTTCCTAGAAATAGCATGCCAAAGAAAACATTTAATGTCATGTGCCATGATTTATAATGGCCACTATGGGCAAACAGGCTAAGCGTGAGTGTGCGTGATGGAATAGTGACGTGAATGAATACATGAAAGAGCTATTAAAAACTTAACTATTTTTCCGTCTTTAAGATGTTTGCATCTTAACATCTGAAAAGTTTCATCTGTCTTCCTTCTTCTGTTTATTTACTTGTTGAGAATTACTAGAAACCTGAATTTCCCGAAGGTGGATGAATAAAGAAAATGAGTGAGTGAGTGAGCGAGTATCTATCTATCAAGTTTGCAGATACAAAATCTACAAACCACCAAAGAGAAGAGACCATACAAGGACCGACTTAATTAGTGATCTGTGGTACCCACTGTTGCTTTACGACACAGTAGTCAGCACTTTAATTTTTGCGTTTACTTCCGTGGGTTTGCTAAATGTGTGTACTTCCTTTCTGGACAACGCCCAAGCAATTCTGAATTAGAGTCATCTCATTTTGGAAATTGTGTGGAATTTTGAGATAACATGATTATAGCATGTCTGGGGTGTTGAGGGCATTCCAGCGGCCAAGTGTGGTCTCTAGAATCATGTATGCTTGTAATCAGCGTAATTGCCAGGAAATGCAAGTACTCCAGCCAATCTGACATTTGATCAGCTCCGTTCCGCTGTGCTCTGGGAAGGGGTCAGGGTATGTAATTACTTCCTGTTGCGTGTTAACTCTTGCAATCCAAGGCTTGCTTTCAGAATTAGAGGAACACTTCCTGCTTCAGAAATGAATGTCTATGTCTAATGTGGGGTAAAACACAGGGTAGGGGTTACCTTTGCTGCGCATTAGTTTTCTCTGCTTATTCTTTTGTTATGAAGCATTCTGTGTCAAGAGAAACACTGTACACAATTTAAAAACTTAAGTTTAACACAGACTGCCAAGAATCAGGCGACAGACAGGTATCACTGGTGGACAAAGACTTCAGTACATAACTGTGGGCTGTGGAGGGCTACAGGAGTAAGCGTGTCATGGTAGCTAGTTTGAGTTGTGCTATTGAATCTCACAGGCCTCTCAGAGTCACAGTGGGACCCTTTCAGCTCCGCTGGTGGACATGGCATTAGCACTCTTTTTAAGGCCTGTCACTTGATGCCACTGCAGTCACATGCTCCTTGTGCAGCACTGCATTCAGCGTGGGGAGGGTGAAGCAAAGGTACGGATGTATATTAATGTGGCATTATGGCTCAGATGAACCATGTTAAGAAATGTCATGGAGAATCAATAATGTATGTAATTATTTCTGTTGCAGTTGTTACTTGGTTTTGCATATATATTTTTCACTTGTTTGTGTGTCTATTGTACATGTTAACATGTTTACATGGGGATCCAGGTCTCTCCAGGTCTGTTGTGTTTGTACAGACTGACGTGGCTGAGCAGAGAACTGCCACCACCTTCACCTCTCTGGCCAAGGTATAAGACCAGGGAGATCCAACGAGGTGAAACTCTTTCATTGCAAAGCACCGTCTTGTTCTCTAATGATGAACCTAATATTGGAATTTAACACACGCACCTCTCCCCTTGAACAGTTCAAACCCAAACTGATATAATAAAATAAGATTTAACAAAGACTAAGAGTACCATATTCCAATAAATGCAATGCTAAGGCCTATTTTTCACTGTTTAGTACATTCTCTGGTACTGCACATTTCCTGAAACTTTTTTTACGTGCAAAATTTCTGCAAATCAGCAGCCTAAATCCAGACTCCTTTAAAGTGTCCAACCACAGCCGGCCATGTAAACCTGCCTCAGAGGTCATACAATTCCAGGGGGAGAGAGTAAAAATGGTACCAACAGAGAACCAGATAAAGCCAAAACCACAGTCCAGCCATCAAACTCAAAACAGGTGAGACATGAATGAGAGCTTTCAAAGCACCAGTTTCATTTCATACACATTTGCATGCAGGCCAGGGCTGAGGGTGAGGCTGTCAGCGGAACATAACGGCCTCACTCAATAGACAAACAGTGAAATGGATCCACCAAAGGTGAAAGAGGGAAGCTTTTTCAGCAGTGCTTACCTTTTAATATAGTCACTTTCCTAAATAAGTTCTGCCAGTTAACGTATGGAAATGTTTTTACACTACAAACTACGAACTTTGCCCTCTGAGTAATTGATAATAGTCCCAATCATTAATGTGCCTGGTGTAATAATGGAAATAAACAATGTCCATGACAAATATAACAGTGTTTCCAATACATTGATTTATTTATGGCGGCCCATCACTTTAATCAGCGCTATCCGCCACATTTTGATTTCCGATTTTTACCATTTAAAATGGGTAAAATTGTATGTGACTGCAAAGCTGCGCGCAGCACATATTCGCTCAACACCTCCACTCCTCTCTCTCCCTCTCTCTCAAACACATTGACAACAGACCCTATCATGAACACTGCTACACAAATCAGTCTAACACAACGAGGTCAAATTTGGAGACCCACCTTAAAAAAAATAGTTAGCAGCAAGCATGTAAGGAGCATAGCTAATAAGGAACAATAACAAATGTTCAATAAATGTTTGATTTAATTTTCATTTGAATCAAAACGTATTAGCACTTAATTTTTTCGGTTCCTGCAACTTGTAATTAATGCATCAAAGACCAAATTACATTTTTGGATCTATTCATATGACAAAAAGTCCTCTGTGAATTTCCTCTTGAGTCAACGTTTATGCCAGTGCCAAAGGTCAGTGGCCATTCTGATTTCATCTATTCATTACCTCACAAGGGACCTTTGAACAGTCTAACAGCAGTATGAAAAATGACTGCTGTCATACAGGGCTGCCCACTATTCAAGAGTACCTGTTGAACAATGTAGGAAATACCAAACGTTACGTAACTGTGAGGTTGAAAAACCACATGTCCAAAAATCTGTAGTGTCATAGACCCTGCTGGGGTGTAAACTGCGTCACAGCCACTTGGTACAAATTTTTCCTGGAAGTCATTTCACACTTACTTCAAACAAAAGCTAAAGCTAGCAGCCAAGGCTGATTTGTTCACCCTCTACTTATCTATGTCTGGTAATTGCAAAGTCTCTTTAAAGTTATATGACTGAGTTCATTAAGTAGGCCAGTAATAAAGAATGTGAACCATGGTCTAGCACAAACTCAAAAGACATGGTTCAGAGGACCCTATCTCACCTGCAATCGAGACAGGAAGACCACAGGATGGCAGCTGGAGAGATCAGGGCTATATCTGGCTGGTCAGGAAACTTCATCTTTAAATACCTAAAACTGAAGAGAAATCCCTGCTAGGCAGTCCCTATGGGTCCCTACATTACCTCAGAAAGAGGCTTCAGTTCAGAAGCTCCACAGAGGAGCCCCATATCACCTGGCCGTCAGGAATGTGGAATCAGGAAAGTCACTGGGACTCTCATTATGGCGTACTCCATCAGCTTGAGGTTATAATATGGTTAATCAAACCCACGTTACAACATCAAACTGAGGAAGCTGAGAATACACATAAAATCTCTCTGTGTAGGACAGGCATGTCATTGAGAAAATTATAACAGGCTGACTGACGGCTGCAATCTAAATGAAACTGCAGTGACCATTTTGCATAAGAGGGTAGACAAGACTGACAGGAGCAGCCCACAATCTAAGACAGTTAATCCCAGATAAAAAACAACTGAATGGAATAAAGAAAAGTACTTTTTTTCAAAAGATGACTAATGCACACAGACAGCCAATACCAGCAGGGCTAATTGTCACACGTACTGATATATATATATATATATTATATCTGAAAATATAATGGATGTGGATTACTTTAAATTTGTTTCTACTATATGGAGTGGATAGGGGTATAACGCTAACAACGGTACACAATATGGGGTTCATGAGGACGAGACGATATTTTAACGCTATTTTTAAGAAATCTTCAATGACGAAATATACGACTGAAAAATGAGTTTTGAGAATTTTATTCGACTGAAAGTCACAAAATTAAAAAAAATAAATAAATCAAGTGCATTTTGAACTGTTGCTTACATACTGTTCGTGTCTTGTCTTTCGCTGTTTATTATTTCAGCCGGGTACCAAAATGCTGCCACACAAACGATTTCAAAGTGGAGGGGACATCTTCTATGTTAAATTCACCCTTCCACTCTGTCCTGTTATCACAAGATAGCTTTTCATCTCAATGAGAAATATCATTATCATCAGACCTCACGTCATGATATTTCATGGTATTTCTATGATCATGATATTCTTGACAATATAACAATCTTGTTGTTAGTCATCTTGCACTGCTTACATATCACCATGGTTTGTTGTGTGTCTGATCTTCTACGCTCCTGAAGCTCCCCTTTTTGGAACTAACTCCACGTTACTTTCGCCTTCAGCCATGCTTATTGTTGCAGACTATTGCCATTATCACAATCTGAATTATTTATCATATTAAAAAATTATACAGATACATTGTGAACGATATGATATGGCACATCTCTACTGTGATCAAGTTAATAAGTCAATGGACAATTGTGTTCATTACTAGGGTTGGGTATTAAAATTTTACGATACCAGTACCAAAACCAGTACCCCTAAAGTGACACCGATGCCAATTGAGTCCTTCATTCAATACCTTGCATAAAATGCCACCTGTTGAAGCCATAGTAGTTGATTGGTAGCCTATTATTTGTATTATTGTTATGGACAAGCAAAGTTATCCATTTTATTTCAAATAACTGTTACATAAAAAGTATTGGGAAATTGTATCGCTCCTCATCCTAATAAAGTCATCCTTTGGTAGTATTAGCCTATAAGGGGAAAGACTACACCTTGGGAGTATTTTTTATATTTGAATGAGAGAGGGGTGAAATAGTTTAGTGACCAAATAAGTTGCGGGAAACAAATTTAAGGTATTTTTTGATACGTGTGTTGAAAATAAACAGAAAATTATTTTGTTAACTTTCGATCAATAAACTGAATTGAAAGATCTCTGGGAGTGCTTTTTCCTTTATTGGTGAGTCTCAAACCTCCTCCAAAAATGACAATCACAAGTATAAAACGAGTAAGGAGTCTGTTTAAACTAGTTGCTTAACTACACTAAAGACAAACAGAGGAAAAGAGAGGCTGCACGTCTAACTGATCAAACCAACAACACCTGAAGCAGCCGCAGCTGCAGCCGGAGGCTCCGTGAGTCATATCAGCTGATCACTGCAGCGCCACAAAAGTATTTAATTGAAAAGCCATGCTCTTCTCTTTCTGTGTGTTGTTTGCTTGTTTGGCTGCAAGCAAAACCATACAAATAGTCATTTTTTTGCCACAATCTGGTTACAAACGTTATGCCTAGGTATCGATTGATGTACTGGTTTGACTGGAGACGTTTCGATTCAACTTGATACTGGGCTGTTTCGGTCGATAGGCTATCAGAAAAGGTATTCAGCAGCGATACCCATCCTTATGGTCTTCACTGTTGCAAGTTTATCACCACAAGCTTGGCTTTCCGTTGGTACTGGTAATGTAAAATTTTAAATGATACCCAGCCCTTGACGAGCATGCCCGAGACCGCAGCCGAAGGTGAGGGCTGTTGCATGGACTCGGCGCGTAGAAGCCTTTTTTATACATTTTATGGTGCAGGCACATAAGGAAAAAAAGGCGTGCTCTTCTCTTTCTTTCTGTGTGTTGTTTGGCTGCAAGCAAAAACATCTGGTTTCCATCTGGTTACAAAAAGGATGATGCTGACACTGACAAGGTATCCATCCCTATTCATTACTGGTAACAAAACATCTGACAGAAACAAATCTTAACCATGATTAGCAAAACAAGGTTGTTAGAAACACCAGGCCTGAGCAAGACACATTTTCATATTAAAACAAAAAAGGAAAATCATTATTTTCTTCGCAGAACTACCGTTATCCCTTTGTATACATGTATCTTTTCTATTTACACAAAGGCAGCTAGCCACAGCGTCCTTTCCTCAACATATTCACCCAAGCCAAAAGGGAGTGTCATGTGGAGCATGTAGGACTATTGAAGTAAAATTACGTAACTGTTGACTGACTACGGACAGACTTTTGGACTATAAGGACCAGGATAATTTATTTTTGGTGGTACAGCTCAAATGTTTTTAAACATGCTGCGCCTTTCGACTTTTGTTTCTCCTTGCAATTCATAGTTTTCAGTCATGTGACATGTGTGGTGACCTGGAGGGCAAAACAACAGACCAAGATAGCGGCTCACACTGGACTCCCTCGTAGAGACGCCGCAAAAGCAGTTTTATGTGGATCACCACTCAACTCAAGAAATAGATATGGACACAAACTGCAAGTGTTGGGCAGTAGCGATCCATATACAGCACCCGCTGCTGTGTTTCTGCCATTAAAATGTGCCAGGTCCCTGCGAGCGCTCGACTGTGGTAATGTTTACATTTACCTTGTAGGCAATCCCTCCCCTCACACAGCTCAGGCTTGTTTGCTCGTCGATTAGTGCATCCGAAAGCACAAACACCGTCCAGCATTTGGCAACGCAAAAGTAACAAACTCAAAGTAACAGAGTATCACTTGCTTCCTTCCAGGGTTTTCCCTGGAATGTGACGTCACGTGAAAACTATGAATTACTAGCCAGGCAACACAACTATTTACAATTCTTCCTTAGCAACAATGGAACAGGTAAAAAAGTATACCTGAATGAAATTGTTACCTGAAACAATGAGTAAAATCCCAGATAAAACAAAAGCACAGATAGCCTACAAACTGAAACATGACCCAGCGTTCAGGAAGTGCAATGCTGTGCAGCTGGACAGGTACCCTACATTAATAATAGTTCAACACTAAAATGACCTTATTCTGAAAGTTGATAAGAATTCAACTGATCAATGCCATGTTGAATATGAATTTGCTTGTGTGCTCTTGATAAAGCTGTATGTCAAAGTCCACAGCCCAACACAGCACTTCCTGAAACAAGAACTAACTCACTAGAACTGCTGGCCTGCACAGATAATAATAGACTCACACTAGTTACTGTAGCACACATTTAGAAAACAGTCAACATACAAACACAGGTCACATGTTTGTAGACTCAGAATGTGTCATTCTGGAAAACTACTTAAAAACTATATGACCATTCCTTTTATAAGTTCATTAAGCACCAGGAAGCTAAGTTTCAAATGAAATGCCAAGTGTCAGAATCCTCTGTGCTGGGCCCTGCTGCACTGTTTTTGTCTGCTGAAAATGGACTCAGGGCCATTCTAAAAGCTGAAATATGACTTTGTGAGTTGTTTGGTGGAACTTAAATGTGAAATTGAATTGCAATTCACAACAATTCAAGCTGAAATGAACATTCTACAGGCTATGTAAGTCAGCCTTTACAACTAATCGAATTAACTCTTAATTTCTACCTTTGTGTATTGACGTTAGTCCCCCTGTAGCTTTTTAGAGAATGAGGTTAATCATTTAAAAAGAAAAATGTCAAATGGTTCATGTTACAACGAATTAGCATTAACGGTAACAAAAACCCAAGCCGCTATAACTGAGTCCCATAGCAAACTGCTTGTTAGTTATCAAAGCGGTTTGCCTTGTTGCTATATAATATAAAGTGGAAAATTTCTATCTATTGAATACCTAGTAACGCGTGTAACAGTTGCAGTAATTGGTTTTAATAGTAACGTTAGACTAGCGCAGTAACCTGGCTAAATGAATGGAACGGGACATGTATGAGCAGGCCTTCCAGCCACAGGCGCTGCATTCAGATTCCGAAGTTAACTAAAAAAAAGCCGAGCCGAACTGAAATAAAACAGCTATGACAATAACCAATAAATTGGATACTTACAATCCAAATGTTTCTTTTTTGGCCCCATTATTTCATGAGTGGTCGCCTTGCACACAGTTTTGGAAATCGCCGACCCAGTGACACTGTGCTGAGCGGCGGTTATCCTGTCCGTAATGCTCTGTCCAGACATCCTGTATCGGGTCGAACAAACAAACGGTCACCGTTACAGAAACGTTTCCAAATCCAGCGGGACAGCCTGGGTTTTGTGGACGGTGTCGGTTTTCAAAGGCTCTGTGCCACCTAACAACACTGGAGACAAGAGAAAGAGAAGAAATAAATAGACGAAGGCAGGCGTTACATTTGGCTTGTAGGCTAGCTGGCTAGCCAACTAACGGAGATTCACCCATACAACTTTAGCTGAAGGTGCTGACTGAACCTGCAAGAACCATCCATATTTCATGACTATAAGATACGAACCCAGTCTTTAATCGATCCCTCACGGCTAACGTTGCAGTCTCTTCTCCTCTTGCCGTCCAAGTCTTTCTCACATACCGTAGCCGTAGCTACACAGAAATAATAAAATAGATCTTACTTCCGGATAAAATTTTCACAATAAAAGCCACATTGAGGACAATTTAAGAAAAGCAAGAAATATAATGTAATACTAGCATGACATCACCCTTCTGTGTTATTTTTATATATTAACGGTGGATAAGCTTTACTTTTAGACAGTGATGTAAATGTTCCGTATTTGTATAGCGCCTTTCTAGCCCTTTCAACCACTCAAAGCGCTTTTACACTACATCTGCATTCACCATTCACACACTGAGCCTAAGTGCTCAATCATAAACTAACATTCACACACTGGGGACAACAGCCACCGGGGGCAATTCGGGGTTCAGTATCTTACCCAAGGACCCAAGGACACTTCGACATGCAGCCTGGGGGAGCCAGGATTGAACCGCCGACCTTCCGATTAACGGGCAACCGTTACATCCTGAGTCACAGCCGCCCCTGTAAAATTAACACCCAATAAAATTAATGGAATACTGTGTTTGTCCAAAAACATTACACACTGTATGATGCTGTGGTACCGCTACAAATTCAGTTCCCAATAATGCTTCACTACACATAAAGGTATGGACTAATGACTAGTACTATTGGGTTTATCACTCATCATTTTACGCCATTGCTGCAGGATAATTGAGTTCGAGCCTTTATTTTGGAGTCCACACATGTCAGTGCCGGTGTTATTTCGATTAACTGTGTCTAGCTTGATGTGGGTCTCGATCTCGCTTTCTTTGGTTCCCACGCTGATCTCCGTCTAGTTTGTTACAGCGCCTCCCCTTGCTGGGTGAAATCCTCGTTTAAATGGACTGAGGGGTTTGAAGGAAAATGGCGGGTCTATTTCCTGACCAGTGCTGACCACTCTTCACTTTTGCACATCATGCATCACGTGTATACAGATACAGAGGCATAGACATATATCTAATAACATCAGGCTTGTGCTGGACCTCATTGATTATGCTGATCTTAGTGAAGATGATGGCTATATACTGTTTCTAGATTTCGGCTAGGCTTTCACAGTCGAACACAACTTTCTCTTACATACCTTGGATAAATTTGGCTTTGGCACTTACTTTTGTGCAGCCATTAAAACCATGTATAAGAATGCAAATTGTTCAATTAAACTGTATGGAGTCATCTCACCTAGATGTGACCTAAAGCGCAGTGTCAGTTTCTGATCTGTGCTCAATTACTCTCTGATTTCAAGACCAGCTACTTGAAAGGTATCACAATAGTTGAAAAAGAAATAATCATTAGTCAGCTAGCTGATGATACCACCTTATTTTTAAAGGATGTTTTTGTTTCTGGTCTATTCTTAAATATCAGTATATATTCTTATATATCAAGTGTGAGCTGCTTGCCCTCAAAAACTGTAACATTGCGTCTCTCTCTACCATTCCAGTGAAAGAGTCCGTCACCTACCTTGGAAATGTTATTACCAAAAACAACAACACCAGATGCTCTTTGAATTTCAACCCAGTCGTAGGAAAGGTACAGAAAAAAATAATTTAAGGCTTCAAAGAGACTTATCTCTTAAAGGAAGAATTTTGCTAACCAAAGCTCAGGGCATAACTCATCTTTCTTATCTCTAGATGTTAACAAACAAACCTCTACAGTCATTGATAACTTACTGTATAACTTTGTATGGAGAAATAGCACCCACTATGTTAGAAAATCAGTATTAATGAACTCCTATGTAAATGGTGGTCTAAACTTTCTTAATTTATCTACCCTCAACAATAACCTTTAAGATTTAAAAAAAATCCAAACTCAATCTGGAAATTTATTCCCCCCTACCTGTTTTCAAAGCTTAGTGGTCTTAAGTTCCTCTTACTTTGCAGCAACAATGTTTAAAAATCCCCTTAAAACTATCGAACTTTCACAAATAATTGCTTCTTTCCTGGTCCTTAGTTTATAAACACAACTTTTCAACCTTCCATTGCTCTTGGAAAACTGGTTTGTCCATGGAATTTATCTGGTTAAACAACTCCTCAATTCTAGTGATGAATTAATGTCATACTCTGAACTTCTAGACAAGTATGGTATTCCTATACCAACGAAGGAATATGCCTTAATTTTTGATGCAATCCCTTCTGGTGTTCTAATGCTTCTTAGAAATTATATACTATCTGTACCAACGTTTTTGTCACTGGGTCCTTGTGTGACTACCAGAACAGGTTTACATGGTTTCATTTTCAAAAAAACACCATAATTTTTGTCATGCTGCACATTGCTGCAGCTCCTCCTTTGACCCTTTGTGTTGAACGCTTCGTTTTAGCTATGGAGTGATACATCTTGCCTCTAAATGATCTTTACCGGGAGTTACATTTACATTACATTTATTCATTTAGCTGACGATTTTATCCAAAGCGACTTACAATTACTATACATGTCAGAGGTCGCACGCCTCTGGAGCAACTAGGGGTTGCTCAGGGACACATTGGTGGATGGGTCACAGCGGGGGATTTACAAATGAGCAGTTCCTAGTTAATGACTACTAGCTACTCAGAAGCAGAAAAAGGCAGGTTGGAGAAGCCAGTAAACAAGGCTTGGGTTCAGCTGTACATGTTCCCCTTATCAGCTTAGTAGGGCTGATCCCGAATAGTTGAAGATTCGATGCTACAATGGGCGGAGCCTGATTCGACTGTCATTCCCACAGTCAAAGTTTTTCAGTGAAACAAGGATCATGCCATTTTGAAGATATGGGGGTGCTCAACGTCTGATTTTACATAGAACTACCAGTTTTCTCCCAATAAGCTCATATACAGCCTCTTACAATAAACAGTCCCCTCCAAAAGTATTGGAACGGTAAGGCAAATTCCTTTGTTTTTGTTGTTCACTGAAGAAATCTGGGTTTAAGATCAAACGATGAGACAAGAGATCAGAATTTCAGCTTTTATTTCCTGGTATTCACATATATGATGTGTTAAACAACTTAGGACATTTCACCGTTGGCAGTGTGCTTTGGCTCATTGTCCTGCTGCATGATAAACTTCCTCCCCATTAGTTTCAATGCAGAAAAAATCTTTCTGTCCACTTCTGAATTCATTCTGCTGCTACCATCATCAGTTCCATCATCAATAAATATTAATGAGCCTGTTCCAGAAGCAGCCATGCACGCCCAAGCGATGACATTACCTCCAGCGTGCTTCACAGATGAGCTTGTATGCTTCGGATCATAAGCACTTCCTTTCTTTCTCCACAATTTGGCCTTTCCATCACTTTGCTAGAGATTAATCACGGTCTCATCAGTCCATCAGATTGTGTTCCAGAACTTTTGCGGCTCATATCTGTACTTCTTTGCAAATTTCAATCTGGCCTTCCGATTCTTGCTGCTGGTGAGTGGTTTGCATCTTGTGGTGTGGCCTCTATATTTCTGCTCTCTGAGTCTTCTTCCAACAGTGGATTGTGATACCTTCACCCTGCACTGTGGAGGTCGTTGCTGATGTCACTTCCTGATGTTTTGGGGGTTTTCTTCACAGCTCTCACGATATTTCTGTCATCAACTACTGTTGTTTTCCTTGACCGACCTGTTGGACGTCTGTTGCTCAGTACACCAGTAGTTTCTTTTTCAGGACATTCCAAATTGTTGTGCTTGCTATGCCCAATGTTTGTCCAATGGCTCTGCTCGATTTTCCTTCTTTTCTCAGCTTGACAGTGGCTTGCTTTTCTCCCATAGACAGCTCTCTGGTCTTCATGTTGGTTTATCCTCTTTAACAGGAAATGCAGTCTTTATAGGTTTGAACCAAGGATGAAAACTTAGACTAGTCATGCAGAGCTATTTAATGTGTGGACAATCAACCTAAAAGGCAACACCTGGGTAACATGAAACATCTGTCAGTCACATGTTCCAATAGTTTTGCTCACTTGAAAAATGGGTGGGTTCAAACAAAGGGTGGTATGACCTGAGTTGTTTAAATCATCTAGATGTGATGTTGGGCCAGATGTGGCCAGGCTGGGCCAGTTGAAGCCTGGTCCCACCTTCACCAGCTTTTTAAACTTAGTCAAAAAATAGTCTATTAACTTTCTACAATAGTCAATAACTTTGCAGACAAAAACTTCTCTGGAGACGGTCAAGAGTCGGTGCAAAAGAGTTTATTCCAATGCAGGACAGATAAACCCGTACAACATTCCAGCAAGCCAGAGGATGATGTCAATCCTATGGTCTGCAGGCAGCCTTATATATCCCCCTCTGGGCTGGTGTGCCCCCTCCTTTGCTTATGGTGAATTTCTTATCCTCTGCTTTTATGCTGCTTAGTGCTTACACGTGTTGTTTTACCAATTAACAACGTTTTCCAGCTGTCGTTCAATACTGTATTGTTGACTTTCTATATTTTTACACTACTGGATAAGAAATTCACCATTTACATTTCAACTCCATTCTCACCGTTTTTTTAAAAGTTATGCATGCATAATCTGACACACAATTTCTTAAAAATTACTACAAGAACAACATATGTAACGCTGTATCTTTCATTAATGCTTTTGACGTCTTCTATTCATCCTCTCTCTGTCGTGAAAAGTTAAGCAAAAATTCCTTCAGCAAGTTCACTCAAAGTTCACATAGTCTACAATCAACCCATTAATCAGTAATTAAACATGTAGTCTTAATATAAGCAGACTAACACATCAGCAGTTCCTCATGTAGTCATAACAGCAGTAGGCCAAAACATGCACTTGTCACTGCAGATTTTGAACACCTGCAGCCTGTCCTGCAGTCATAAATCTACAGTAGATAACAGTTGAACAAGGCGTGCATAGTCTCAGTGTCTGCAGTCAATGCTCCCACTCAAGGATCTTTACCACAGTGAGCTCGTTACTGCATTCATGACTACAGAACACTACACTTATAGGTAAAGACAAGGCACATCTAGGTAAAAAGATGTGGCTCAGGCGGTAGAGCGAGTTGGCTGTTAATCTGAAGATCGGCGGTTCACCCAGGCTGCATGTCGAAGAGTCCTTGGGCAAGATACTGAACCCCGAATTGCCCCTGGTGGCTGTTCCGCCAGTGTATGAGTGAGTGTGAATGTTAGTTTCTGTTTGAGCACTTAGGCTCAGTGAATGAATGTGAGTGAATGGTGAATGCAGATGTAGTGTAAAATGCGCTTTGAGTGGTCAAAAAAGACTAGAAAGGCGCTATACAAGTACGGAGCATTTACATAATTAATAAACTGACTGATAATGATTAATACTAATTAAGGATAATAAAATGATTAAGACTGATTAATAATGATTAAGACTGATTAATAACGATTAAGACTGATTAATAACGATTAAGACTGATTAATAACGATTAAGAATGATTAATTTATTCAACAGTGAATACCACGAAATGAGAGCTGAAATTCTGAACTCCTGCAAATTTACGGTGTAAGTTGAATGAATAGAGACTGCAACTCTGCAGTTTCTCAAGATTAAAGCGGAGCTATCGTGTGTAACCACCCCTCCTCCCGCCGACTTGCAATCGATGCAAATACACGATTCAACTATCAGTCGACTATAGGCAGGACTTGATGACAATTCTGATTCGACTATGTAAATCCTTAGTCGGGGACAGCCCTACAGCTTAGCAACAAGGACTGTATCAAGAGTTTCAGTGGTGAGTTATTAATCTGTAACAAAATTATTTTTCATCCATAAAGTTTTAACTGAGCTCTGTCTCTACATCACAGGAACAACTTTGTTCACTGACTGCCTGGAGGGTAGCTAGTGTTTGTAAGGGAGAGGAGAGCTGTGTCCTGCAGCTCAGTGTTTTTCCACCGGTGTTTTTGAGAGCATGTCGGACTAGCTGCTTGGTGAGCATTATATGACACGCATTTTGCTTTCAAGATAGACTGTATAAAAGAAGTGGACGTAGCTATTTTGACGTCACCTGCTGGTTTGTGGACTGCTGTTTTGAAGCCATGAGTTTGGCCGATAGGGCGCCGCCTTGTTGAGTTTTTGCAACCAGGAAGTGCCCGAAAGTGACCATATGTGGACAGGATGGTGGAGCTAACAGCTGTTTGTGGAGCTAGTTGCATCTGTAATTCAGGTTAACTGTCATTTTAACAGGGCTGATAACTTTGTCTAGCAAACAACAGTCTTAAAACTAAATGTACTCACCAGAGAAAGTGAACAGCCGACTGCTAATAAGCTTTTTAAATTTACACAGTGCTGTGGGTACCAGTCACGCTGGCCTGATTGACAGGTTGCCATGGTAACGACTTGTCAATCACAGATAATCCCGCCCTGAAGCATACTCTGCTTTATGGTCTATTTTCCTCTAAATGGGACCATAATTTACTAAATGAACATCAAGTTGTATTGAAGAAGACCTGAAACTAGCGATTGAGACCATAAACTCATTATGAAAGTGTTTACTGAGGTAATAAATCAGCTGAGAAGTAGGGTTCAGTACAACGCACTGTATTCACGTCTCAGACTGGAAGCTTCCCACTTCATCCCTGTGTCGTCACAGGGATGTAAGGGAAACATCTGGACTACAAATATGCTGTTTTCAATTCAGAGCAGTGTTTCTGTGACTTTGGACTCTTGCACTTTTTGCCAAGATATCTGTAAATTTATCTCCCAATATATTGACTCTGAATTCTCACTTTCGTATGACAATGTATTGTTGGTTTTTTTACATACCCTTCTACCAAGGCAAATCATTTCTATATCATCAATCTGATGTTGTTGCTGGCAAAATCACATATTCACAAATCTAAGTTCCAAGTCTCCAACCCTAAACCTTCCTTTGCCATTTTTGAGTCAAAAAATACAGACAAGACAATCCTATACTATAAAAACAGGAAAGTTATGAAGACATTGCATCCATTTACCCAGTTTAACATCTTTCAGTGCTGATTTGTGATCATTTTTTAAAAATGTTCTTGTTTTTCTTTTTTCCTGTCAGCCCTATGCTCCCCTGGTATTGTCTGCTGTTGTGTATTATATGTTCACCATATTGTTTGTCAATAAAAGCATCAATAGAAAAAAAAGTATACAGATATAGACAGCAACATGCTGTGAGCTTTGTTTGGGTGCACCTCTGCCCTGCAATTATCTGAAATCCATACCTCCCACATGGCTTATGTGTGCCTTAGATACAGATAGGCTATACAGGATATTGGCTTCAGTGACACGTGATTGTTGGTTAACTTTGATTATTTAATTAGTAGCTGTGACGTCCTCATCTCTGTTGGGTTCCGTTATAGGTGTCAGTAGGCGGGGTCGTCGTCATTATCATGTATTGGAGTCACCTGGGGCTTGGTGGTCTCCATATATAGAGCACATCCTACCCGTGGCACTTGGGAGATAGAGAGGAGGGAAACGCACTTCCCTTTACTCCTCACTCCTCCTTATTTTGCTTTCTTTGTTGGTACAACATTGCACTCATCCTTTCATCCATGCAAACATGCTGACACTACTGACTCACTGATTACTATACTAAACTTCATTATTTGAGTAGTTATGTTAATTAAATGTTAAATAAAAGTAATGGTACCATTGCTGCAGCCTGTTGTCACTTTGTAATTATTCATGTCAGGGTTTTTGAGCCTGTCCATGACAGTAGCATTTGTAATGAAATAGGCTAAAGGCTATTGAAGTCAAAGATTAATTCTTTTCCATTCTCCATCTGTTTTGTTGTCACATTTGTGTCAGATTTTTATATGATATTCCAGGATGTTCCTTGCGTTGCATTTGTCAGGATTTCTACAACCACTTGGATTTTAATTAACTGGCATTAAACTATGAAAGGACCGATATACCACATAGGCCTATCTACTATTTCAAGTTTTTCTTGTCATTAAATGAACCCTTGAACAAAACGAAATTTCAAGTCAGTAAGTAATTCATTCTACAGTAACATTCCTCCATGAATTGCCTACTTGTGAGGGGTATTTGTCATGACCCCAAAAGGACCCTCTGACAGAGGCATCCTTGTACTTACAGCAGCAATCGGCCGAGTCTACAATGCTTGAATCACTTTTAGTACTGACTTATGACGGATTTTGTGTGTCTTTTTAATGAAAGCAAAAATGTTTTGAGAGCATATTTATTGCACTACATTTAAAAATCAAGTGTAATTAAAAACAAACAGGCCTTTTTTGTGTCACTAAAAGTTTAATTGCTAATTTGTTGTCTTTGATTGCAAGTCAAAAGCTTTTCCTTGCGAGTCAGAAAGTTTTGCAGGTTAAACTGTTTTGCAAATGAGAGAGTTTTGCAAGTCTAAAAGTTTTGCGAGTCAAAAATGGTCAAAATAAGAGGGTGGGTTTGACTGACCAATCATGGGTTTGCATTGACCGCATGGCCACACCCACAATCTCCTCGCTCCGACGACTCCAACCAGCTCTACTGGAAACGGAGTTGTTACGTGGAGAGAATCCAAGGAGCAAGATGGCGGGAAGTTCGAAAATGTAGTCAGAGGAGACCATGGAGAACGAAGATGACACAAGATGAGATGTGAATAGCAAAAGGAAGAAGGATAGTGTTTCAAGCGATGGCAGCCAGACAAGAAGATCTGATGAAATGTATCGAGTGGGTATGATTGCAGTGACAAAAGTCGATGGAATCTTCATGGACTCCCATGAGGTTGGTCTATCAAAATAACAAGGAGTGGGATGGTTATCATTAACTGTATGTCTAGGCAGCAGAGAGAGCAAGCTTTGAGGATTAATATATATGGAGAATATATCTGTGTGAAATGTTTCCCACTCGGATCAGAAAGTAAAAAGAAAGGAGTAGTAAGTGGCGAACCCTGTCAGTGGAAGACGAGGAATTTTGGAGTATTGAAGGTGTTTGTGAGGCGAGAAGACTTACAAGATTTCGTTAAGGAGAAAGGGAGCAAAGTAACCGTGTGTTTGATGTTTGAGGGAGATTTGCCAGAGAGGGTATATATAGACTACATATGTTACAGGGTGAGGCCTTATGAAAGAGCTCCATTAAGGTGTTTCTGTTGTCAGAAGTATGGACATGTGGCTGCAGTATGTAGAGGAGTCAGAAGATGTGGGAGACGTGGGAAGAACAACTGCGAAAGAGAGGAGTGTGAAGAGGAGCAGGAGCAAGCAAAGTGCATTCACTGTGCGGGAAATCACCATGCGGAGTCTGCACAATGTCTGTAAAAATTGAAAAACAAATAAAAGTGAATAAAATTAGAGCAGAAGACAGTTTATCATACGCCGAAGCCATCAAAAGAATGGAAAGGTAGGCTAAACCAGCAGCAATGCAAAAGGAACAGGAGCCGAAAAGGAATGGAGATGAGCGGAATATGGACAAGAAGCGATTTCTGGCATTTATTGCTATGGTGGTTAATTGTGCTGTGGAAATCAAGAGCAAGTCAGAGAGGATCAAGATGCTGTTGGGTGCGGCTAGGAAATTCTTGGACATTGCAGACATATCAGGAGAAGAAATAGTCACTACGCTGAGAGAAGGATTTACACCATTTCAGACCATTGAGTCTGAGACAGAATGGACAATACATTCAATAGGAGTACTTTGGGTGGGCACTGGGAATTTATTGCACTGGGAAAACTAGATCATCCAGTAAATGGTGTTAATGCAACATTTTGGATGCCAACCGCCATTAAAACCCACAAAAAGAAAAAGAACATCGAACAGTGGAGGCCTGCGAAGTGTGCGCCCGCGCCAAGCCTTCCCATCAACCCCCCGCCGGTCTGCTCCGTCCCCTCCTGGTCCCCGGTCACCCTTGGTCCCATATTGCCCTGGACTTCGTCACCGGTCTCCCCTGTTCAGATGGGAACACAGTCATCCTAACCATCGTTGACCGCTTCTCCAAGTCCGCCCACTTCATTCCCTTGCCCAAGCTCCCCACCTCTCAGGAAACAGCTCGCCTACTCGTTAACCATGTCTTCCGCCTGCACGGTATTCCTTTGGACATCATCTCTGACCGGGGTCCCCAATTCACCTCCCAGGTTTGGAGAGCCTTCGGTGCCACCGACAGTCTCTCCTCCGGTTACCATTCCCAGACCAACGGGCAGATCGAGCGGGTCAACCAGGACCTGGGTGCGGCGCTCAGGTGTCTGGCGTACCGTAGCCTCACTTCCTGGGGCTCCCACATCCCCTGGATTGAATATGCACACAACTCCCAGATCAGCGCTGTCACTGGGTTGCCCCCATCATGTGTGCCCTGGGTTACCATCCTCCCCTGTTCCCGTTGGCGGTTCCATCGGTGCAGGCCCACCTCTGATGCTGCCATCAAGTCTGGAGGGAGGCCACGGCCGCTCTGCAGCATACCGCAGCCCGCAACCGCCAGCTGGCAGACCACCACCGGACCCCTGCGCCCGCCTACCGGCCAGGGCAGCAGGTTTGGCTTTCCTCCAGGGACCTCCCTCTATAGACCTCCTCAAAGAAACTTACCCCCCTTACCCTACTGAGGCCATCATCAACCATTCCGCTGTGCGCCTAACCCTCCCGCCTCACCTGAAGGTCCACCCCGTCTTCCACATCTCCAGGATCAAGCCCGTTTTCACTAGCACCCTGTCTGTACCAGTGGCAGCGCCCCCCCCCCTCCTCGGATAGTTGATGGCCATCCCGCCTACACGGTGCGCCGCCTCCTAGACGTGCGACATAAGGGTTGGGGTTACCAGTACCTGGTGGACTGGGCAGGTTACGGCCCGGAGGAGTGTTCTTGGATCCCCGCCGGACAAATCCTGGACAAGACTCGGGTCCGCCTGGTGGTGTCCTTTGAGTGGGGGGGCCCTGTTGTGGTAGCAGCCCGGCTGACGGTGAGTGTCCTGTTTATTCCTCCTTTTTTTCTCGCATTCTGTTTTCCCCTGGGTTTTGCCTCTCTCCCTGTGTCTCCTCCCCTCTCCCTGTGTGTGTGCTCTTACTCTCTCTCCGTTCCTGAGCCCAGCTGACAACTCACACCTACGCCTCATCAGCCACCACCTCTGCCTGCCGCACCTGCCAGCAATCAACCTCATCTTTGCCAGTATTTCAACCCCAGTTCTCCTGACTGGTGCCACTGCAGTACCCTGTCTGTCTATCTGTCTTTCCCTCCAGGTCCACTCACCTCTGTCTCCCGTTCAGTCAGCTCGGCTCGCCTACCTGCCTTCTCCCCCTCACACCTCCTCCACGGCGCTCCCCCGGCTCCCCTTCGCTCCTCGCCAGTCTGCCTGCCACCACACTCCTTCCCTCCTCGGCCCTCTCGCCTGGACCTCCTCTGCCCCGCCAGCTCCTTGGTCTTCCACGCCCGCAACTCCCTGTGTCCACCTCTCCTCTTTCTCCAGCCCCTCTGCTCCCCTTTTCTCCCTCAATAAATCAGTTAAAAACCAGAGCATTGCGTTTGGGTCCATTCTGTCAGAAACCGTAACAGTATGGCATGATTTAATGCTTATTCATATTTACTTTTGGCAAGGTCACGAAGTCTATCGCTGTCTCTTTTTTTAGAATGACACGTATCACAGTTAGCTAGCCGTCTTGGTATGAAGCTTGATTGGCAGTGTATTTGTGTACTCAGACATGACTAACTAGGCTAAGGTTAGCTACTCATGTTTAACACATTGTACATGATATCCAGCAAAACTAGTTTTCTGTGACTGTGGTAATTGAAGTTTAAACTCACACAGCATAAACTGTAATAGACTTTAGACCGCTGATATTACATTGAAAATATAAACTGTTATCTAGATATTTTGAGGTGTTGCTGCCTTGTGACATTTTCTCCTTTAGATGTGACATAGAAGCATTTATTTACACTCATTTATTTTCCTCCCATAGTTGCAGTGTGGATCATTGGTGACAGCTATGTGCAGCATGGTGGCCAGAGAGCTGCAGAGAGCTTAGGAAGCATCTTCACCCTGCTGGACGTCTCTTGATCTGGCTTGCTTCTCCCTTTCTTTTCTACTCCCTGCGAAGAAGTGCAGCACCGGATTTCCTCATCATTCACTGTGGCAGCAGCAGCAAGGGGGAGGTCAGTAGGGTGAAGCTTGTCATCATGAAGGTGTGCTAAATAGACACTGTGTAGGTCATATGACCAGTACATTCCATTTTTTCTATAACATCTTATACAAAATCTTATAATACAAATAGCAAAAATGTGATTAGTCTCCAAACAGATCAAAAAAAATAATACACACACACACATATATACATAGACTGTATATAAAAATGGACGTAGTATCCATGACGTCACCCGTTTCCGAAGAGCAGTTTTGACGCCCGAATTAACCCCTCACTCAGCTGTCCAATCACAGCGCAGTATAGGACAGCGCAGTATAGGACTCGCTCTAACTAATGCTAACTAAATTCCTACTGAATGTAACCTTAGAAAGCCCTACTGTTCTGCTTTTTAATGATTGTAATAATGAATAGAGGCCTACCCAGCTGTACAGGAACACTGTTGATCCTTAATATCGTTGTCTTTTGTCTCAATCGTCGGGGGATGTGGTGGTTCACTTGTACTGTGTGATCGGTAGGTTTTAGCTTCTACCTTACATTTTTTTCACATCCGTTTGAGCCAGTTTGACAGCCTGAATACAACCTTCTAATGTATAATGCAACTGCAAAACTGTCTGCTTCTTTCTGAGATCGCTTTTTCCAGCACATTTGACAATATTTCTCCAGAGAGTGCAGTTATAGACAGTGGCAGCACAGGCAGTTTGTCGGACTTAGCAACAGTAACTATGGGGGGCGGGGCTTAGCGAAGGGTCAATTGGGCGGAGCAGGTCGTCGCCATCTTGCCACCGCGTCACCGCGCGTCACTCCCGGATAACCAAAAATGGGCAAAGAGGCAGGTCGTGGGTGGAGCTGAGGTGACGTGTTGCTGAAACCACTCCCGCCTAGCTCGACATGACCGAGTTAGCTCATGCTAAGGAGCTAATGCTATATGCTACTCTGCGTTAGCAGAGGTAGCTTCTAAACCCCCGGTGCTGTACGGTGCCGGTTGGAACCTGTGGCCGTTTTGTTACCAGTTTATGGTCGTTACCAGCCCTATAGTCAAGGTAAGACACCGGAAAATATTAAAATAACCCACATATCTGTGACATTATACTTAACAAGGTTTTAAATGCTTTTTTATATATAAATGTGGTAACGTTATTAATTACGTTAATTTGAAGCAAATCAATTAACCCAAATAACATTAGTTACGAGTCGTTTATTTGGATGTCACCTGATTATGTTATTTCTAATTATTGTAATAAGCTAGCGGTAGGGTCCTTAGTTACATGATGGAAGTTGTTTAACTTGTAAAATGTTAGCCATGGCTATTTGCACGTTACATTACCCACACCGCTATATTGAGTAACGTTGCTGCTATCGGGAGAGCTGTGTGAGATTAAGGTACTTTAATATTTGTCACAAGATTTTAGTTGATGATCTGATGCCTCCGCATCTGCTACTCAAAGTTTAAACTGTAAGTAATGTTACTAGGACAACTTGGCTACAGGACATTTGACAGCTGACATAAAATTGTCTGTCTTAAGAGGAAAACACAAAAACATTTAAAGACTGTCTCCCTTGTTCCATTTCTCCCACTTATGTGACATAATAGTGCTGTCAACATTAAAACACTGAGGCATCTTTTAGAAAAGAGCATCTCAAAAAAAATTTATACTGAGGACCAGAACCAGACATTTCTGTATAATTTGTAATACAGAAATGTATTTTTATTCTAAAATGTTTACATTACATGTTACATTTTGAGATACTGGAGTTTTTATTTCCATGAGCTGTAAACCGTAATCAAGATGAAAACAAAAAGGGTTATGAATCTAGAATATATCAAAGATTCACTTTTTGAACAGAATTACGTAAAAAAATTAACTTCACCACAATATTCTATTGATTTATGACTCATCTGTATTGTTTACTTTATATTTTTCGTCACCTGAAGCATTTATTACACATTTTCCCCCCAGAGTCACACTGTGGATCAGATGTCCCACCTGGTGCCAGAGAGCTGCAGAGACCTGGAGACCTTGTTATTTTCGTGGAAGTCTTTATCTGTTGGCGTGGACTGACGTGGAAAAACGTTCTCTCTTTCTGTTTACTGAGTTTTCAATATTGTCCATATTTGTGTTATAGGTCCATTTATACAAAGATATGGTTTATGGTTCACATTGTAATAAATTCTATATATATTAGCACTCCTTCTTTACTACTTACTGAAAAGCTAATTGTATACCACAGATAAAACATGAAACATTAAAGCTGAACTCTTGTTAAAGAACATCAGTCTAGTATAAGTTAAAAAGTGAAAATACTCCCAACGTGTTTCACATGAAATGTTGAAAAGTAATTATCCAGTGTATTTCTTTGTGTGCAGGAGTATTTTTTACTTTCTACCTTATACTTTAAGATAAATAAGGAGCCACACACCCAGTAACCACAGACTGTATAACAGAGCCTGAAGTTCCTGTAGAGTGCCTTGTTTGCTTCTCTGCTATAAGTCTACTTTAAACACAGAATAATGTGGGCACATCCAAAACCTCCTGTGGGTAAGTGCTGAAACAAAGAATGACCTGCACAGAGTAATTATGAATCCCAATAGGTGGCATTTAATGTGACCTTGCAAACTCTGAGGTTTCAGAGCTGATTGAATGCACTTTTGCATTATATACAATGTAAACCACACAAGACCTTCTCAGAGGTCGCAATAAATGACACCTCGTACAGGGCTTAAAAAATAATCAGTTTTTTCTCTTAAAGAAATGTGAAAATAAAACAGTTTATAACATCAACCTTTCATTTTTTACTTTCTACTAAGATTTGTAAAATGTTAACCTATAAATACCATCTTAATATTTTCAATTACAGCTGTTAACTATAATATTTTGTTGAGTTTAGATCACACTATTTCCAATTAACATAGGAAACTGATGGTGAATGAAGAATGTGATTTTATTTAAAGTATAATTAGTCAGATAAATGTTATAGCAAAGTATTCCTAATACTAATCCATAATAACATATTAAAGTCTTGTCTTGCATTCATGAAAACATCAATATTAAAAGGTTACAAATGTAAAAGTAGTTTTGTATGAATTGAAATGTGTTGTAAGAGTTATTATAATGATAGATTCTGTTGATAAGAACCCAGTATCATAATTTCACAGCAGTAGTGTTCAGGTGTTGTGAGTAAAAAGAAAAGGCTGAGCAAAGCAGGAGCTGAAGAACTGGAAGCTGGAGCTGTTATCTCCTGTAGAGCTGGACACAGCAAATCACATCTGGAGGGGTTCTGATTCTGCAATCAGCTCCTCTGGCACCTGTAAAGACAACAATGGGTAGACAGTTGAGCAGCTTCTTCCAAAGAGCCATAAAGCTACTGAACTCTGAGATGGCCTCAGCATGATAACCTCTCTGGCAAGTGTCAGTAATTAGGGGTGGCAATGTGAAACACACTGTTTACTAATATGTCCAATATACGGTTTGCTGCTGGACACTGTGCAATAATAATCCATGCTGCTAGACACCTGTTGACTACTCAAGTCAGATCTTATTGAATGTTTATTAGAAGATTATTTTATATTTCTTATTGAACTGTACTGCCTTTTTTGGCAAATTCTAATACACCAAACAAACTCAGAGGCAGCTCTCACACACCTAATTTCTCGCCTTAATTAAACCATCGCCCTAGTTCCAGCCCAGCTACCTGTCTGTAGGCATAACGTGCATTATCTGCTGACAAAAAAGGTGGATGCAAATCTCTGCAGGTAGCCTAAAACATCTGCCCTGTCGAATAATGCATCCACCTCTTAAGCTCTCTATCAGAAACGTCGCTGATCAAACGCAGTTATCACCTCAGACTGTTTGCTGAATCACAAAGAATGCTACATCTACTGAGTGTAATAACTTATTGATGACTCTAAACATCCTTCAATATGTACTTCGAATCAATCATCCCTACTGATGAACCTGACAAAGAATATATTGTATTGTTTTTAAACAGTACACTCGGAGGTGCACGGCTCTCCTCTGCGGTCAAGCAGAACTCTGTTGCTGCTCCCCCCTCGGCTCTCTGCCTTTAAACCCTTCATGTCCCTCCGGTTCAGCTGCAGCCACTTATAATAGTATATGACTAGTATCTAACTGGACAGTGACTCCGTTACAGTACGTAGCCAAATCTAACATTGCCCGTTTGGACAGTATACCGTTAACATAACGTCAGCTAACAGAGCTGAGCCAGAGATGTTTGGCTGAGCCTTTACTTCAACTTCACACAGACTCCTTTAAGCATTTTCACCCTAATCTCTAACACTAAGGGTAATCTAATACATTTTGGCTTCTCTCTTCTTGTTGACTTGTCTTTACTCATTAAAAGCTGCGGTTAGAACACACTAACTCCTGTTAACTTAGCATTGTTAGCAGCGTATCTGGCTAATTAGCATAACGAGCTAAGCTAACAACCTATATGCCGACAGCAATACCTGTTAAATATTATACAACTGTGAGAGAATCTAAAACAAAAATCCAGAAAATCACATTGTATGATTTTTAAATAATTAATTTGCATTTTATTGAATGACATGCCTATTTGATACATCAGAAAAGCAGAACTTAATATTTGGTACAGAAACCTTTGTTTGCAATTACAGAGATCATACGTTTCCTGTAGTTCTTGACCAGGTTTGCACACACTGCAGAAAGGATTTTGGCCCACTCGAGGCTGTCGCTGGGCAATACGAACTTTCAGCTCCCTCCAAAGATTTTCTGTTGGGTTCAGGTGTGGAGACTGGCTAGGCCACTCGAGGACCTTGAGATGCTTCTTACGGAGCCACTCCTTAGTTGCCCTGGTCTCTTATAGTTGAAGTGTACCTATGATAAAAATTACAGACCTCTACATGCTTTGTAAGTAGGAAAACCTGCAAAATCAGCAGTGTATCAAATACTTGTTCTCCCCACTGCATTCTCTAAATCCCCTAAATTCATCCTCAGAACCTTTAAACCCCATTAAAATCTCATCAGTATCTTTTAAAGAACAAGATGTTGTTTGCAAAGGGGTTATTATTAAAAATATGTCTGTCTTTCCACAAGGCCATGAACAGATTAGTATAATTAGGAGCAAATGGTGAACCCATGCTTGTACCTTGAACTTGCAAGTAGCAAGTTATCAAACATAAAGTAATTAGCCTTCAAAATAAACTTAGTGAGTGACATAAGTAATTCCACTGGAAGTCTATCTTTTTGGGCCTCAAGATAAAAGTTCATAGCTTAAAAAGACACCTTCATACCTATTTGGCGTTGTTTGAATGTAAATGCTCCGTATTTGTATAGCACCTAGTCTTTTCAACCACTCAAAGCGCTTTTACACTACATCTGCATTCACCATTCACTCACTGAGCCTAAGTGCTGAAACAGAAACTAACATTCACACACATTCATTCACTGGCAGAACAGCCAGTATCGGGGTTCAGTATCTTGCCCAAGGACACTTCGACATGCCTGGAGGTTTGGATTAGGTTAGGATTGAACTGCCTACCTTCGGATTAACGGGCAACCCCCTCTACCTCCTGAACTAGACAATGCAGTGAGATGAAAGAGATTTTGTGAGTTCTGTTTTTGGCCAGAGGTGCTCTGTAGCAGAATGATATTTGAGCACAGAACATGCTCACCTATCACTACATTTGGTATAACTGTGAGGACATCTAGTGGTCAACATTTAACTATGGCAGTGCATATACAGTACCTCTTCAAGTCACCTTACAATAAAAACAATTGATTTTAGTTGGCCACAATTCTTGTGAATATTAGACCCAACTTGGTACTTATGGGTTTATATGGGTTCATGCATGGGGCTGAGTAAATTGTCATTAAATGGATGAATGGGCCAGGGTTATGTCATCCCATTTTTAAATAATCATATCTGTAATGTGATGAACTCTGATGAGGTCTGCAGGGTGACTGAACTCTCTGTAAAGTCAATTTAAAGCATTGGGAATCCTTAGGGGCCTTTATTAAGTATAATGGGACAGCTTCCTGTGTGTGTGTAAAGATGGGGGTTAAGTAAACATTCTGACATAATGCAGCTGCTATTGGTGGAGAAATAAGTAGCTGTGCCTCCTCTGTAATGAATTTCTCTCTGTATGACAGTTGTATGGTATACAAAATGATGAAATCTACTGTAGAAAGAAGCGTATGTTCTTTGATTCAGGGAGACTGCCATTAACTGGTGTGTATTAGTCAACTGAAACTTGCCTGGAAACTCAAAAACACTGTAGATGAGCTGGGAGTGTCTCAGCATCTGTGTATATGAGTATGCCTAACAAAACAGACCTAGGCTGTTTTTAACAGGTTTTTTATGACTTAAAAAAAGGCAACTTTACCATTCATCCATCGTCAACCGCTTATCTTGCGTACAGGGTTGCAGGGGTCTGGAGCCAATCCCAGCTGAAAGGCGGGGTACACCCTGGCCAATCCATCGCAGGGCCACACATAGACCAACAACCAGTCACACTCATATCCACACCTAAGGACAATTTGACAACTTGACCATTATTGCTAATCTTTATGTAGCATTTTCCTAAATCTTCACTAAAATAAACTTCATCTGGGTACTGACAGTGGTCATTATCTGATAAATGAGATGTGATTCAGCTACACACAAAAGGTGACATTTTCAACACAAAACTCATGCTGAAAACCAAATGTTCTTTGAATCTTTTAAGAAAGAAGATTTGAAATTAAATGAGGATGATATCTCAGGATGCTCTGCATTGATGACAAACTTGACATTAACATTCAGCTCTGAGAAGGCACAGTGGCTAGATGGCTAGGGCAAACAATTAGTGTAGCTCCTTTTGCCATGTTCACCAACTTACTTTTCTTATAAGCTGAGTAAATGCAAAATGATTTAAAATCAACTAAAATAATAAAGTTGTGTGCTGATGACACACAAATATACTTGCCCGTCAGATCCACAGACCCTGGAATGCTGAGTTCACTTAACAACTGCCTTTGTGAAGCTCCAGCTGAACTCAGACAAAACAGAAATCCTGGTCATCGGGTCCCAGCAGATGGCAAATCAAATACTGCCATCTGCTGGTTTGCTAGTAAATCACATTAAGCCTGTGGCAAAGAACCTTGGTGTTTGGTTTGATAGTAATTTAAATTTCGAGCAGCACACCACAAAGCTTGTTCAATCATGTTTTTATCAACTTAGAAATATAGCTAAAATTCGATCTATGTTAACTTTTAAGGACACCGAGACCATTTTACACGCCTTCATCTCATCACCCCTGGATTATGGCAACAGCCTTTTCACCTGTTTAACCCAAAAATCTATTGATCGACTCCAGACTGTCCAGAACTCAGCTGCCAGGCTTTTAACCAGAACAAAGAAATATGACCACATTACTCCTATTTTAGCTTCATTACACTGGCTCCCAGTATGTTTTAGAATTGACTTTAAAATTCTATTGATCACTTTTAAAGCTCTTCATGGCCTC